>NW_028230621.1:0-56952 GCF_043228905.1 Azolla caroliniana
AAACATGCGAATCGAAGCTAACAAGGCTAGCTATGATATAGAATTAAAAAATCGAGATTTTGAAACTTAGGTCGAGAGACATGAAGAAATTAGCATATTTGAGGAGGGAGTTGAGAAGAGCGTGTGTGTAAATTAAAATGGTCATACCTGGCTCGTGTGATATCGGATTTCTGTGTTCAAACATGCGAATCGAAGCTAACAAGGCTAGCTATGATATAGAATTAAAAAATCGAGATTTTGAAACTCAGGTCGAGAGACATGAAGAAATTAGCATATTTGAGGAGGGAGTTGAGAAGAGCGTGTGAGTAAATTAAAATGGTCATACCTGGCTCGTGTGATATCGGATTTCTGTGTTCAAACATGCGAATCGAAACTAACAAGGCTAGCTATGATATAGACTTAAAAAATCGTGATTTCGAAACTGACGTCGAAAGACATGAGGAAATTAGCATGCTGGAGAAGGGAGTTGAGAAGAGCGAGTGAGTAAATTAAAATGGTCATACCTGGCTCGTGTGATATCGGATTTCTGTGTTCAAACATGCGAATCGAAGCTAACAAGGCTAGCTATGATATAGAATTAAAAAATCGAGATTTTGAAACTCAGGTGAGAGACATGAGGAAATTAGCATATTTGATGAGGGAGTTGAGAAGAGTCAGTGAGTAAATTAAAATGGTCATACCTGGCTCGTGTGATATCGGATTTCTGTGTTCAAACATGCAAATCGAAGCTAACAAGGCTAGCTATGATATAGAATTAAAAAATCGAGATTTTGAAACTCAGGTCGAGAGACATGAAGAAATTAGCATATTTGAGGAGGGAGTTGAGAAGAGCGAGTGAGTAAATTAAAATGGTCATACCTGGCTCGTGTGATATCGGATTTCTGTGTTCAAACATGCGAATCGAAACTAACAAGGCTAGCTATGATATAGAATTAAAAAATCGAGATTTTGAAACTCAGGTCGAGAGACATGAGGAAATTAGCATATTTGAGGAGGGAGTTGAGAAGAGTCAGTGAGTAAATTAAAATGGTCATACCTGGCTCGTGTGATATCGGATTTCTGTGTTCAAACATGCAAATCGAAGCTAACAAGGCTAGCTATGATATAGAATTAAAAAATCGAGATTTTGAAACTCAGGTCGAGAGACATGAAGAAATTAGCATATTTGAGGAGGGAGTTGAGAAGAGCGTGTGTGTAAATTAAAATGGTCATACCTGGCTCGTGTGATATCGGATTTCTGTGTTCAAACATGCAAATCGAAGCTAACAAGGCTAGCTATGATATAGAATTAAAAAATCGAGATTTTGAAACTCAGGTCGAGAGACATGAAGAAATTAGCATATTTGAGGAGGGAGTTGAGAAGAGCGTGTGAGTAAATTAAAATGGTCATACCTGGCTCGTGTGATATCGGATTTCTGTGTTCAAACATGCGAATCGAAACTAACAAGGCTAGCTATGATATAGAATTAAAAAATCGAGATTTCGAAACTCAGGTGAGAGACATGAGGAAATTAGCATATTTGAGGAGGGAGTTGAGAAGAGCCAGTGAGTAAATTAAATTGGTCATACCTGGCTCGTGTGATATCGGATTTCTGTGTTCAAACATGCAAATCGAAGCTAACACGGCTAGCTATGATATAGAATTAAAAAATCGAGATTTTGAAACTCAGGTCGAGAGACAAGAAGAAATTAGCATATTTGAGGAGGGAGTTGAGAAGAGCGAGTGAGTAAATTAAAATGGTCATACCTGGCTCGTGTGATATCGGATTTCTGTGTTCAAACATGCGAATCGAAACTAACAAGGCTAGCTATGATATAGAATTAAAAAATCGAGATTTTGAAACTCAGGTCGAGAGACATGAGGAAATTAGCATATTTGAGGAGGGAGTTGAGAAGAGTCAGTGAGTAAATTAAAATGGTCATACCTGGCTCGTGTGATATCGGATTTCTGTGTTCAAACATGCGAATCGAAACTAACAAGGCTAGCTATGATATAGACTTAAAAAATCGTGATTTCGAAACTGACGTCGAAAGACATGAGGAAATTAGCATATTTGAGGAGGGAGTTGAGAAGAGCGAGTGAGTAAATTAAAATGGTCATACCTGGCTCGTGTGATATCGGATTTCTGTGTTCAAACATGCAAATCGAAGCTAACAAGGCTAGCTATGATATAGAATTAAAAAATCGAGATTTTGAAACTCAGGTCGAGAGACATCAAGAAATTAGCATATTTGAGGAGGGAGTTGAGAAGAGCGTGTGTGTAAATTAAAATGGTCATACCTGGCTCGTGTGATATCGGATTTCTGTGTTCAAACATGCGAATCGAAGCTAACAAGGCTAGCTATGATATAGAATTAAAAAATCGAGATTTTGAAACTTAGGTCGAGAGACATGAAGAAATTAGCATATTTGAGGAGGGAGTTGAGAAGAGCGTGTGAGTAAATTAAAATGGTCATACCTGGCTCGTGTGATATCGGATTTCTGTGTTAAAACATGCGAATCGAAACTAACAAGGCTAGCTATGATATAGACTTAAAAAATCGTGATTTCGAAACTGACGTCGAAAGACATGAGGAAATTAGCATGCTGGAGGAGGGAGTTGAGAAGAAGGAGTGAGTAAATTAAAATGGTCATACCTGGCTCGTGTGATATCGGATTTCTGTGTTCAAACATGCGAATCGAAACTAACAAGGCTAGCTATGATATAGAATTAAAAACTCGAGATTTTGAAACTCAGGTCGAGAGACATGAGGAAATTAGCATATTTGAGGAGGGAGTTGAGAAGAGCCAGTGAGTAAATTAAAATGGTCATACCTGGCTCGTGTGATATCGGATTTCTGTGTTCAAACATGCAAATCGAAGCTAACAAGGATAGCTATGATATAAAATTAAAAAATCAAGTTTTTGAAACTGACGTCGAAAGACATGAGGAAATTAGCATGCTGGAGGAGGGAGTTGAGAAGAGCGAGTGAGTAAATTAAAATGGTCATACCTGGCTCGTGTGATATCGGATTTCTGTGTTCAAACATGCGAATCGAAACTAACAAGGCTAGCTATGATATAGAATTAAAAAATCGAGATTTTGAAACTCAGGTCGAGAGAATTGAGGAAATTAGCATATTTGAGGAGGGAGTTGAGAAGAGCTAGTGAGTAAATTAAAATGGTCATACCTGGCTCGTGTGATATCGGATTTCTGTGTTCAAACATGCAAATCGAAGCTAACAAGGCTAGCTATGATATAGAATTAAAAAATCGAGATTTTGAAACTCAGGTCAAGAGACATGAAGAAATTAGCATATTTGAGGAGGGAGTTGAGAAGAGCGTGTGAGTAAATTAAAATGGTCATACCTGGCTCGTGTGATATCGGATTTCTGTGTTCAAACATGCAAATCGAAGCTAACAAGGCTAGTTATGATATAGTATTAAAAAATCAAGATTTTGAAACTCAGGTCGAGAGACATGAAGAAATTAGCATATTTGAGGAGGGAGTTGAGAAGAGCGTGTGAGTAAATTAAAATGGTCATACCTGGCTCGTGTGATATCGGATTTCTGTGTTCAAACATGCGAATCGAAACTAACAAGGCTAGCTATGATATAGAATAAAAAAATCGAGATTTTGAAACTCAGGTCGAGAGACATGAAGAAATTAGCATATTTGAGGAGGGAGTTGAGAAGAGCGAGTGAGTAAATTAAATTGGTCATACCTGGCTCGTGTGATATCGGATTTCTGTGTTCAAACATGCAAATCGAAGCTAACACGGCTAGCTATGATATAGAATTAAAAAATCGAGATTTTGAAACTCAGGTCGAGAGACATGAAGAAATTAGCATATTTGAGGAGGGAGTTGAGAAGAGCGAGTGAGTAAATTAAAATGGTCATACCTGGCTCGTGTGATATCGGATTTCTGTGTTCAAACATGCAAATCGAAGCTAACAAGGCTAGTTATGATATAGTATTAAAAAATCAAGATTTTGAAACTCAGGTCGAGAGACATGAAGAAATTAGCATATTTGAGGAGGGAGTTGAGAAGAGCGTGTGAGTAAATTAAAATGGTCATACCTGGCTCGTGTGATATCGGATTTCTGTGTTCAAACATGCGAATCGAAACTAACAAGGCTAGCTATGATATAGAATAAAAAAATCGAGATTTTGAAACTCAGGTCGAGAGACATGAAGAAATTAGCATATTTGAGGAGGGAGTTGAAAAGAGCCAGTGAGTAAATTAAAATGTTCATACCTGGCTCGTGTGATATCGGATTTCTGTGTTCAAACATGCGAATCGAAACTAACAAGGCTAGCTATGATATAGAATTAAAAAATCGAGATTTTGAAACTCAGGTCGAGAGACATGAGGAAATTAGCATATTTGAGGAGAGAGTTGAGAAGAGTCAGTGAGTAAATTAAAAGGGTCATACCTGGCTCGTGTGATATCGGATTTCTGTGTTCAAACATGCGAATCGAAACTAACAAGGCTAGCTATGATATAGACTTAAAAAATCGTGATTTCGAAACTGACGTCGAAAGACATGAGGAAATTAGCATATTTGAGGAGGGAGTTGAGAAGAGCGAGTGAGTAAATTAAAATGGTCATACTTGGCTCGTGTGATATCGGATTTCTGTGTTCAAACATGCGAATCGAAGCTAACAAGGCTAGCTATGATATAGAATTAAAAAATCGAGATTTTGAAACTTAGGTCGAGAGACATGAAGAAATTAGCATATTTGAGGAGGGAGTTGAGAAGAGCGTGTGAGTAAATTAAAATGGTCATACCTGGCTCGTCTGATATCGGATTTCTGTGTTCAAACATGCGAATCGAAACTAACAAGGCTAGCTATGATATAGAATTAAAAAATCGTGATTTCGAAACTGACGTCGAAAGACATGAGGAAATTAGCATGCTGGAGGAGGGAGTTGAGAAGAGCGAGTGAGTAAATTAAAATGGTCATACCTGGCTCGTGTGATATCGGATTTCTGTGTTCAAACATGCGAATCGAAACTAACAAGGCTAGCTATGATATAGAATTAAAAAATCGAGATTTTGAAACTCAGGTCGAGAGAATTGAGGAAATTAGCATATTTGAGGAGGGAGTTGAGAAGAGCTAGTGAGTAAATTAAAATGGTCATACCTGGCTCGTGTGATATCGGATTTCTGTGTTCAAACATGCAAATCGAAGCTAACAAGGCTAGCTATGATATAGAATTAAAAAATCGAGATTTTGAAACTCAGGTCAAGAGACATGAAGAAATTAGCATATTTGAGGAGGGAGTTGAGAAGAGCGTGTGAGTAAATTAAAATGGTCATACCTGGCTCGTGTGATATCGGATTTCTGTGTTCAAACATGCAAATCGAAGCTAACAAGGCTAGTTATGATATAGTATTAAAAAATCAAGATTTTGAAACTCAGGTCGAGAGACATGAAGAAATTAGCATATTTGAGGAGGGAGTTGAGAAGAGCGTGTGAGTAAATTAAAATGGTCATACCTGGCTCGTGTGATATCGGATTTCTGTGTTCAAACATGCGAATCGAAACTAACAAGGCTAGCTATGATATAGAATAAAAAAATCGAGATTTTGAAACTCAGGTCGAGAGACATGAAGAAATTAGCATATTTGAGGAGGGAGTTGAGAAGAGTCAGTGAGTAAATTAAAATGGTCATACCTGGCTCGTGTGATATCGGATTTCTGTGTTCAAACATGCGAATCGAAACTAACAAGGCTAGCTATGATATAGAATTAAAAAATCGTGATTTTGAAACTCAGGTCGAGAGACATGAGGAAATTAGCATATTTGAGGAGGGAGTTGAGAAGAGCCAGTGAGTAAATTAAAATGGTCATACCTGGCTCGTGTGATATCGGATTTCTGTGTTCAAACATGCAAATCGAAGCTAACAAGGCTAGCTATGATATAGAATTAAAAAATCGAGATTTTGAAACTCAGGTCAAGAGACATGAAGAAATTAGCATATTTGAGGAGGGAGTTGAGAAGAGCGTGTGAGTAAATTAAAATGGTCATACCTGGCTCGTGTGATATCGTATTTCTGTGTTCAAACATGCAAATCGAAGCTAACAAGGCTAGTTATGATATAGTATTAAAAAATCAAGATTTTTAAACTCAGGTCGAGAGACATGAAGAAATTAGCATATTTGAGGAGGGAGTTGAGAAGAGCGAGTGAGTAAATTAAAATGGTCATACCTGGCTCGTGTGATATCGGATTTCTGTGTTCAAACATGCGAATCGAAGCTAACAAGGCTAGTTATGATATAGTATTAAAAAATCAAGATTTTGAAACTCAGGTCGAGAGACATGAAGAAATTAGCATATTTGAGGAGGGAGTTGAGAAGAGCGTGTGAGTAAATTAAAATGGTCATACCTGGCTCGTGTGATATCGGATTTCTGTGTTCAAACATGCGAATCGAAACTAACAAGGCTAGCTATGATATAGAATAAAAAAATCGAGATTTTGAAACTCAGGTCGAGAGACATGAAGAAATTAGCATATTTGAGGAGGGAGTTGAGAAGAGCCAGTGAGTAAATTAAAATGGTCATACCTGGCTCGTGTGATATCGGATTTCTGTGTTCAAACATGCGAATCGAAACTAACAAGGCTAGCTATGATATAGAATTAAAAAATCGTGATTTTGAAACTCAGGTCGAGAGACATGAGGAAATTAGCATATTTGAGGAGGGAGTTGAGAAGAGCCAGTGAGTAAATTAAAATGGTCATACCTGGCTCGTGTGATATCGGATTTCTGTGTTCAAACATGCAAATCGAAGCTAACAAGGCTAGCTATGATATAGAATTAAAAAATCGAGATTTTGAAACTCAGGTCAAGAGACATGAAGAAATTAGCATATTTGAGGAGGGAGTTGAGAAGAGCGTGTGAGTAAATTAAAATGGTCATACCTGGCTCGTGTGATATCGGATTTCTGTGTTCAAACATGCGAATCGAAGCTAACAAGGCTAGTTATGATATAGTATTAAAAAATCAAGATTTTTAAACTCAGGTCGAGAGACATGAAGAAATTAGCATATTTGAGGAGGGAGTTGAGAAGAGCCAGTGAGTAAATTAAAATGGTCATACCTGGCTCGTGTGATATCGGATTTCTGTGTTCAAACATGCGAATCGAAGCTAACAAGGATAGCTATGATATAAAATTAAAAAATCAAGTTTTTGAAACTGACGTCGAAAGACATGAAGAAATTAGCATGTTGGAGGAAGGAGTTGAGAAGAGCGAGTGAGTAAATTAAAATGGTCATACCTGGCTCGTGTGATATCGGATTTCTGTGTTCAAACATGCGAATCAAAACTAACAAGGCTAGCTATGATATAGAATTAAAAAATCGAGATTTTGAAACTCAGGTCGAGAGACATGAGGAAATTAGCATATTTGAGGAGGGAGTTGAGAAGAGCCAGTGAGTAAATTAAAATGGTCATACCTGGCTCGTGTGATATCGGATTTCTGTTTTCAAACATGCGAATCGAATCTAACAAGGCTAGCTATGATATAGAATTAAAAAATCGTGATTTTGAAACTCAGGTCGAGAGACATGAGGAAATTAGCATATTTGAGGAGGGAGTTGAGAAGAGCCAGTGAGTAAATTAAAATGGTCATACCTGGCTCGTGTGATATCGGATTTCTGTGTTCAAACATGCGAATCGAAGCTAACAAGGCTAGCTATGATATAGAATTAAAAAATCGAGATTTTGAAACTTAGGTCGAGAGACATGAAGAAATTAGCATATTTGAGGAGGGAGTTGAGAAGAGCGTGTGAGTAAATTAAAATGGTCATACCTGGCTCGTGTGATATCGGATTTCTGTGTTCAAACATGCGAATCGAAGCTAACAAGGCTAGCTATGATATAGAATTAAAAAATCGAGATTTTGAAACTCAGGTCGAGAGACATGAAGAAATTAGCATATTTGAGGAGGGAGTTGAGAAGAGCGTGTGAGTAAATTAAAATGGTCATACCTGGCTCGTGTGATATCGGATTTCTGTGTTCAAACATGCGAATCGAAACTAACAAGGCTAGCTATGATATAGAATTAAAAAATCGAGATTTCGAAACTCAGGTGAGAGACATGAGGAAATTAGCATATTTGAGGAGGGAGTTGAGAAGAGCCAGTGAGTAAATTAAATTGGTCATACCTGGCTCGTGTGATATCGGATTTCTGTGTTCAAACATGCAAATCGAAGCTAACACGGCTAGCTATGATATAGAATTAAAAAATCGAGATTTTGAAACTCAGGTCGAGAGACATGAAGAAATTAGCATATTTGAGGAGGGAGTTGAGAAGAGCGAGTGAGTAAATTAAAATGGTCATACCTGGCTCGTGTGATATCGGATTTCTGTGTTCAAACATGCGAATCGAAACTAACAAGGCTAGCTATGATATAGAATTAAAAAATCGAGATTTTGAAACTCAGGTCGAGAGACATGAAGAAATTAGCATATTTGAGGAGGGAGTTGAGAAGAGCGTGTGTGTAAATTAAAATGGTCATACCTGGCTCGTGTGATATCGGATTTCTGTGTTCAAACATGCGAATCGAAACTAACAAGGCTAGCTATGATATAGAATTAAAAAATCAAGATTTTGAAACTCAGGTCGAGAGACATGAGGAAATTAGCATATTTGAGGAGGGAGTTGAGAAGAGTCAGTGAGTAAATTAAAATGGTCATACCTGGCTCGTGTGATATCGGATTTCTGTGTTCAAACATGCAAATCGAAGCTAACAAGGCTAGCTATGATATAGAATTAAAAAATCGAGATTTTGAAACTCAGGTCGAGAGACATGAAGAAATTAGCATATTTGAGGAGGGAGTTGAGAAGAGCGTGTGTGTAAATTAAAATGGTAATACCTGGCTCGTGTGATATCGGATTTCTGTGTTCAAACATGCGAATCGAAGCTAACAAGGCTAGCTATGATATAGAATTAAAAAATCGAGATTTTGAAACTCAGGTCGAGAGACATGAAGAAATTAGCATATTTGAGGAGGGAGTTGAGAAGAGCGTGTGAGTAAATTAAAATGGTCATACCTGGCTCGTGTGATATCGGATTTCTGTGTTCAAACATGCGAATCGAAACTAACAAGGCTAGCTATGATATAGAATTAAAAAATCGAGATTTCGAAACTCAGGTGAGAGACATGAGGAAATTAGCATATTTGAGGAGGGAGTTGAGAAGAGCCAGTGAGTAAATTAAATTGGTCATACCTGGCTCGTGTGATATCGGATTTCTGTGTTCAAACATGCAAATCGAAGCTAACAAGGCTAGCTATGATATAGAATTAAAAAATCGAGATTTTGAAACTCAGGTCGAGAGACATGAAGAAATTAGCATATTTGAGGAGGGAGTTGAGAAGAGCGAGTGAGTAAATTAAAATGGTCATACCTGGCTCGTGTGATATCGGATTTCTGTGTTCAAACATGCGAATCGAAACTAACAAGGCTAGCTATGATATAGAATTAAAAAATCGAGATTTTGAAACTCAGGTCGAGAGACATGAGGAAATTAGCATATTTGAGGAGGGAGTTGAGAAGAGCCAGTGAGTAAATTAAAATGGTCATACCTGGCTCGTGTGATATCGGATTTCTGTGTTCAAACATGCGAATCGAAACTAACAAGGCTAGCTATGATATAGACTTAAAAAATCGTGATTTCGAAACTGACGTCGAAAGACATGAGGAAATTAGCATATTTGAGGAGGGAGTTGAGAAGAGCGAGTGAGTAAATTAAAATGGTCATACCTGGCTCGTGTGATATCGGATTTCTGTGTTCAAACATGCAAATCGAAGCTAACAAGGCTAGCTATGATATAGAATTAAAAAATCGAGATTTTGAAACTCAGGTCGAGAGACATGAAGAAATTAGCATATTTGAGGAGGGAGTTGAGAAGAGCGTGTGTGTAAATTAAAATGGTCATACCTGGCTCGTGTGATATCGGATTTCTGTGTTCAAACATGCGAATCGAAGCTAACAAGGCTAGCTATGATATAGAATTAAAAAATCGAGATTTTGAAACTTAGGTCGAGAGACATGAAGAAATTAGCATATTTGAGGAGGGAGTTGAGAAGAGCGTGTGAGTAAATTAAAATGGTCATACCTGGCTCGTGTGATATCGGATTTCTGTGTTAAAACATGCGAATCGAAACTAACAAGGCTAGCTATGATATAGACTTAAAAAATCGTGATTTCGAAACTGACGTCGAAAGACATGAGGAAATTAGCATGCTGGAGGAGGGAGTTGAGAAGAGCGAGTGAGTAAATTAAAATGGTCATACCTGGCTCGTGTGATATCGGATTTCTGTGTTCAAACATGCAAATCGAAGCTAACAAGGCTAGCTATGATATAGAATTAAAAAATCGAGATTTTGAAACTTAGGTCGAGAGACATGAAGAAATTAGCATATTTGAGGAGGGAGTTGAGAAGAGCGTGTGAGTAAATTAAAATGGTCATACCTGGCTCGTGTGATATCGGATTTCTGTGTTAAAACATGCGAATCGAAACTAACAAGGCTAGCTATGATATAGACTTAAAAAATCGTGATTTCGAAACTGACGTCGAAAGACATGAGGAAATTAGCATGCTGGAGGAGGGAGTTGAGAAGAGCGAGTGAGTAAATTAAAATGGTCATACCTGGCTCGTGTGATATCGGATTTCTGTGTTCAAACATGCAAATCGAAGCTAACAAGGCTAGCTATGATATAGAATTAAAAAATCGAGATTTTGAAACTTAGGTCGAGAGACATGAAGAAATTAGCATATTTGAGGAGGGAGTTGAGAAGAGCGTGTGAGTAAATTAAAATGGTCATACCTGGCTCGTGTGATATCGGATTTCTGTGTTAAAACATGCGAATCGAAACTAACAAGGCTAGCTATGATATAGACTTAAAAAATCGTGATTTCGAAACTGACGTCGAAAGACATGAGGAAATTAGCATGCTGGAGGAGGGAGTTGAGAAGAGCGAGTGAGTAAATTAAAATGGTCATACCTGGCTCGTGTGATATCGGATTTCTGTGTTCAAACATGCAAATCGAAGCTAACAAGGCTAGCTATGATATAGAATTAAAAAATCGAGATTTTGAAACTTAGGTCGAGAGACATGAAGAAATTAGCATATTTGAGGAGGGAGTTGAGAAGAGCGTGTGAGTAAATTAAAATGGTCATACCTGGCTCGTGTGATATCGGATTTCTGTGTTCAAACATGCGAATCGAAACTAACAAGGCTAGCTATGATATAGAATTAAAAAATCGAGATTTTGAAACTTAGGTCGAGAGACATGAAGAAATTAGCATATTTGAGGAGGGAGTTGAGAAGAGCGTGTGAGTAAATTAAAATGGTCATACCTGGCTCGTGTGATATCGGATTTCTGTGTTCAAACATGCGAATCGAAGCTAACAAGGCTAGCTATGATATAGAATTAAAAAATCGAGATTTTGAAACTCAGGTCGAGAGACATGAAGAAATTAGCATATTTGAGGAGGGAGTTGAGAAGAGCGTGTGAGTAAATTAAAATGGTCATACCTGGCTCGTGTGATATCGGATTTCTGTGTTCAAACATGCGAATCGAAACTAACAAGGCTAGCTATGATATAGAATTAAAAAATCGAGATTTCGAAACTCAGGTGAGAGACATGAGGAAATTAGCATATTTGAGGAGGGAGTTGAGAAGAGCCAGTGAGTAAATTAAATTGGTCATACCTGGCTCGTGTGATATCGGATTTCTGTGTTCAAACATGCAAATCGAAGCTAACACGGCTAGCTATGATATAGAATTAAAAAATCGAGATTTTGAAACTCAGGTCGAGAGACATGAAGAAATTAGCATATTTGAGGAGGGAGTTGAGAAGAGCGAGTGAGTAAATTAAAATGGTCATACCTGGCTCGTGTGATATCGGATTTCTGTGTTCAAACATGCGAATCGAAACTAACAAGGCTAGCTATGATATAGAATTAAAAAATCGAGATTTTGAAACTCAGGTCGAGAGACATGAAGAAATTAGCATATTTGAGGAGGGAGTTGAGAAGAGCGTGTGTGTAAATTAAAATGGTCATACCTGGCTCGTGTGATATCGGATTTCTGTGTTCAAACATGCGAATCGAAACTAACAAGGCTAGCTATGATATAGAATTAAAAAATCAAGATTTTGAAACTCAGGTCGAGAGACATGAGGAAATTAGCATATTTGAGGAGGGAGTTGAGAAGAGTCAGTGAGTAAATTAAAATGGTCATACCTGGCTCGTGTGATATCGGATTTCTGTGTTCAAACATGCAAATCGAAGCTAACAAGGCTAGCTATGATATAGAATTAAAAAATCGAGATTTTGAAACTCAGGTCGAGAGACATGAAGAAATTAGCATATTTGAGGAGGGAGTTGAGAAGAGCGTGTGTGTAAATTAAAATGGTAATACCTGGCTCGTGTGATATCGGATTTCTGTGTTCAAACATGCGAATCGAAGCTAACAAGGCTAGCTATGATATAGAATTAAAAAATCGAGATTTTGAAACTCAGGTCGAGAGACATGAAGAAATTAGCATATTTGAGGAGGGAGTTGAGAAGAGCGTGTGAGTAAATTAAAATGGTCATACCTGGCTCGTGTGATATCGGATTTCTGTGTTCAAACATGCGAATCGAAACTAACAAGGCTAGCTATGATATAGAATTAAAAAATCGAGATTTCGAAACTCAGGTGAGAGACATGAGGAAATTAGCATATTTGAGGAGGGAGTTGAGAAGAGCCAGTGAGTAAATTAAATTGGTCATACCTGGCTCGTGTGATATCGGATTTCTGTGTTCAAACATGCAAATCGAAGCTAACAAGGCTAGCTATGATATAGAATTAAAAAATCGAGATTTTGAAACTCAGGTCGAGAGACATGAAGAAATTAGCATATTTGAGGAGGGAGTTGAGAAGAGCGAGTGAGTAAATTAAAATGGTCATACCTGGCTCGTGTGATATCGGATTTCTGTGTTCAAACATGCGAATCGAAACTAACAAGGCTAGCTATGATATAGAATTAAAAAATCGAGATTTTGAAACTCAGGTCGAGAGACATGACGAAATTAGCATATTTGAGGAGGGAGTTGAGAAGAGCCAGTGAGTAAATTAAAATGGTCATACCTGGCTCGTGTGATATCGGATTTCTGTGTTCAAACATGCGAATCGAAACTAACAAGGCTAGCTATGATATAGACTTAAAAAATCGTGATTTCGAAACTGACGTCGAAAGACATGAGGAAATTAGCATATTTGAGGAGGGAGTTGAGAAGAGCGAGTGAGTAAATTAAAATGGTCATACCTGGCTCGTGTGATATCGGATTTCTGTGTTCAAACATGCAAATCGAAGCTAACAAGGCTAGCTATGATATAGAATTAAAAAATCGAGATTTTGAAACTCAGGTCGAGAGACATGAAGAAATTAGCATATTTGAGGAGGGAGTTGAGAAGAGCGTGTGTGTAAATTAAAATGGTCATACCTGGCTCGTGTGATATCGGATTTCTGTGTTCAAACATGCGAATCGAAGCTAACAAGGCTAGCTATGATATAGAATTAAAAAATCGAGATTTTGAAACTTAGGTCGAGAGACATGAAGAAATTAGCATATTTGAGGAGGGAGTTGAGAAGAGCGTGTGAGTAAATTAAAATGGTCATACCTGGCTCGTGTGATATCGGATTTCTGTGTTAAAACATGCGAATCGAAACTAACAAGGCTAGCTATGATATAGACTTAAAAAATCGTGATTTCGAAACTGACGTCGAAAGACATGAGGAAATTAGCATGCTGGAGGAGGGAGTTGAGAAGAGCGAGTGAGTAAATTAAAATGGTCATACCTGGCTCGTGTGATATCGGATTTCTGTGTTCAAACATGCAAATCGAAGCTAACAAGGCTAGCTATGATATAGAATTAAAAAATCGAGATTTTGAAACTTAGGTCGAGAGACATGAAGAAATTAGCATATTTGAGGAGGGAGTTGAGAAGAGCGTGTGAGTAAATTAAAATGGTCATACCTGGCTCGTGTGATATCGGATTTCTGTGTTAAAACATGCGAATCGAAACTAACAAGGCTAGCTATGATATAGACTTAAAAAATCGTGATTTCGAAACTGACGTCGAAAGACATGAGGAAATTAGCATGCTGGAGGAGGGAGTTGAGAAGAGCGAGTGAGTAAATTAAAATGGTCATACCTGGCTCGTGTGATATCGGATTTCTGTGTTCAAACATGCAAATCGAAGCTAACAAGGCTAGCTATGATATAGAATTAAAAAATCGAGATTTTGAAACTTAGGTCGAGAGACATGAAGAAATTAGCATATTTGAGGAGGGAGTTGAGAAGAGCGTGTGAGTAAATTAAAATGGTCATACCTGGCTCGTGTGATATCGGATTTCTGTGTTCAAACATGCGAATCGAAACTAACAAGGCTAGCTATGATATAGAATTAAAAAATCGAGATTTTGAAACTCAGGTCGAGAGACATGAAGAAATTAGCATATTTGAGGAGGGAGTTGAGAAGAGCGTGTGTGTAAATTAAAATGGTCATACCTGGCTCGTGTGATATCGGATTTCTGTGTTCAAACATGCGAATCGAAACTAACAAGGCTAGCTATGATATAGAATTAAAAAATCGAGATTTTGAAACTTAGGTCGAGAGACATGAAGAAATTAGCATATTTGAGGAGGGAGTTGAGAAGAGCGTGTGAGTAAATTAAAATGGTCATACCTGGCTCGTGTGATATCGGATTTCTGTGTTCAAACATGCGAATCGAAACTAACAAGGCTAGCTATGATATAGACTTAAAAAATCGTGATTTCGAAACTGACGTCGAAAGACATGAGGAAATTAGCATGCTGGAGGAGGGAGTTGAGAAGAGCGAGTGAGTAAATTAAAATGGTCATACCTGGCTCGTGTGATATCGGATTTCTGTGTTCAAACATGCGAATCGAAGCTAACAAGGCTAGCTATGATATAGAATTAAAAAATCGAGATTTTGAAACTCAGGTGAGAGACATGAGGAAATTAGCATATTTGATGAGGGAGTTGAGAAGAGTTAGTGAGTAAATTAAAATGGTCATACCTGGCTCGTGTGATATCGGATTTCTGTGTTCAAACATGCAAATCGAAGCTAACAAGGCTAGCTATGATATAGAATTAAAAAATCGAGATTTTGAAACTCAGGTCGAGAGACATGAAGAAATTAGCATATTTGAGGAGGGAGTTGAGAAGAGCGAGTGAGTAAATTAAAATGGTCATACCTGGCTCGTGTGATATCGGATTTCTGTGTTCAAACATGCGAATCGAAACTAACAAGGCTAGCTATGATATAAAATTAAAAAATCAAGATTTTGAAACTCAGGTCGAGAGACATGAGGAAATTAGCATATTTGAGGAGGGAGTTGAGAAGAGTCAGTGAGTAAATTAAAATGGTCATACCTGGCTCGTGTGATATCGGATTTCTGTGTTCAAACATGCAAATCGAAGCTAACAAGGCTAGCTATGATATAGAATTAAAAAATCGAGATTTTGAAACTCAGGTCGAGAGACATGAAGAAATTAGCATATTTGAGGAGGGAGTTGAGAAGAGCGTGTGTGTAAATTAAAATGGTAATACCTGGCTCGTGTGATATCGGATTTCTGTGTTCAAACATGCGAATCGAAGCTAACAAGGCTAGCTATGATATAGAATTAAAAAATCGAGATTTTGAAACTCAGGTCGAGAGACATGAAGAAATTAGCATATTTGAGGAGGGAGTTGAGAAGAGCGTGTGAGTAAATTAAAATGGTCATACCTGGCTCGTGTGATATCGGATTTCTGTGTTCAAACATGCGAATCGAAACTAACAAGGCTAGCTATGATATAGAATTAAAAAATCGAGATTTCGAAACTCAGGTGAGAGACATGAGGAAATTAGCATATTTGAGGAGGGAGTTGAGAAGAGCCAGTGAGTAAATTAAATTGGTCATACCTGGCTCGTGTGATATCGGATTTCTGTGTTCAAACATGCAAATCGAAGCTAACACGGCTAGCTATGATATAGAATTAAAAAATCGAGATTTTGAAACTCAGGTCGAGAGACATGAAGAAATTAGCATATTTGAGGAGGGAGTTGAGAAGAGCGAGTGAGTAAATTAAAATGGTCATACCTGGCTCGTGTGATATCGGATTTCTGTGTTCAAACATGCGAATCGAAACTAACAAGGCTAGCTATGATATAGAATTAAAAAATCGAGATTTTGAAACTCAGGTCGAGAGACATGAGGAAATTAGCATATTTGAGGAGGGAGTTGAGAAGAGTCAGTGAGTAAATTAAAATGGTCATACCTGGCTCGTGTGATATCGGATTTCTGTGTTCAAACATGCGAATCGAAACTAACAAGGCTAGCTATGATATAGACTTAAAAAATCGTGATTTCGAAACTGACGTCGAAAGACATGAGGAAATTAGCATATTTGAGGAGGGAGTTGAGAAGAGCGAGTGAGTAAATTAAAATGGTCATACCTGGCTCGTGTGATATCGGATTTCTGTGTTCAAACATGCAAATCGAAGCTAACAAGGCTAGCTATGATATAGAATTAAAAAATCGAGATTTTGAAACTCAGGTCGAGAGACATGAAGAAATTAGCATATTTGAGGAGGGAGTTGAGAAGAGCGTGTGTGTAAATTAAAATGGTCATACCTGGCTCGTGTGATATCGGATTTCTGTGTTCAAACATGCGAATCGAAACTAACAAGGCTAGCTATGATATAGAATTAAAAAATCAAGATTTTGAAACTCAGGTCGAGAGACATGAGGAAATTAGCATATTTGAGGAGGGAGTTGAGAAGAGTCAGTGAGTAAATTAAAATGGTCATACCTGGCTCGTGTGATATCGGATTTCTGTGTTCAAACATGCAAATCGAAGCTAACAAGGCTAGCTATGATATAGAATTAAAAAATCGAGATTTTGAAACTCAGGTCGAGAGACATGAAGAAATTAGCATATTTGAGGAGGGAGTTGAGAAGAGCGTGTGTGTAAATTAAAATGGTAATACCTGGCTCGTGTGATATCGGATTTCTGTGTTCAAACATGCGAATCGAAGCTAACAAGGCTAGCTATGATATAGAATTAAAAAATCGAGATTTTGAAACTCAGGTCGAGAGACATGAAGAAATTAGCATATTTGAGGAGGGAGTTGAGAAGAGCGTGTGAGTAAATTAAAATGGTCATACCTGGCTCGTGTGATATCGGATTTCTGTGTTAAAACATGCGAATCGAAACTAACAAGGCTAGCTATGATATAGACTTAAAAAATCGTGATTTCGAAACTGACGTCGAAAGACATGAGGAAATTAGCATGCTGGAGGAGGGAGTTGAGAAGAGCGAGTGAGTAAATTAAAATGGTCATACCTGGCTCGTGTGATATCGGATTTCTGTGTTCAAACATGCAAATCGAAGCTAACAAGGCTAGCTATGATATAGAATTAAAAAATCGAGATTTTGAAACTTAGGTCGAGAGACATGAAGAAATTAGCATATTTGAGGAGGGAGTTGAGAAGAGCGTGTGAGTAAATTAAAATGGTCATACCTGGCTCGTGTGATATCGGATTTCTGTGTTAAAACATGCGAATCGAAACTAACAAGGCTAGCTATGATATAGACTTAAAAAATCGTGATTTCGAAACTGACGTCGAAAGACATGAGGAAATTAGCATGCTGGAGGAGGGAGTTGAGAAGAGCGAGTGAGTAAATTAAAATGGTCATACCTGGCTCGTGTGATATCGGATTTCTGTGTTCAAACATGCAAATCGAAGCTAACAAGGCTAGCTATGATATAGAATTAAAAAATCGAGATTTTGAAACTTAGGTCGAGAGACATGAAGAAATTAGCATATTTGAGGAGGGAGTTGAGAAGAGCGTGTGAGTAAATTAAAATGGTCATACCTGGCTCATGTGATATCGGATTTCTGTGTTCAAACATGCGAATCGAAACTAACAAGGCTAGCTATGATATAGAATTAAAAAATCGAGATTTTGAAACTCAGGTCGAGAGACATGAAGAAATTAGCATATTTGAGGAGGGAGTTGAGAAGAGCGTGTGTGTAAATTAAAATGGTCATACCTGGCTCGTGTGATATCGGATTTCTGTGTTCAAACATGCGAATCGAAACTAACAAGGCTAGCTATGATATAGAATTAAAAAATCGAGATTTTGAAACTTAGGTCGAGAGACATGAAGAAATTAGCATATTTGAGGAGGGAGTTGAGAAGAGCGTGTGAGTAAATTAAAATGGTCATACCTGGCTCGTGTGATATCGGATTTCTGTGTTCAAACATGCGAATCGAAACTAACAAGGCTAGCTATGATATAGACTTAAAAAATCGTGATTTCGAAACTGACGTCGAAAGACATGAGGAAATTAGCATGCTGGAGGAGGGAGTTGAGAAGAGCGAGTGAGTAAATTAAAATGGTCATACCTGGCTCGTGTGATATCGGATTTCTGTGTTCAAACATGCGAATCGAAGCTAACAAGGCTAGCTATGATATAGAATTAAAAAATCGAGATTTTGAAACTCAGGTGAGAGACATGAGGAAATTAGCATATTTGATGAGGGAGTTGAGAAGAGTTAGTGAGTAAATTAAAATGGTCATACCTGGCTCGTGTGATATCGGATTTCTGTGTTCAAACATGCAAATCGAAGCTAACAAGGCTAGCTATGATATAGAATTAAAAAATCGAGATTTTGAAACTCAGGTCGAGAGACATGAAGAAATTAGCATATTTGAGGAGGGAGTTGAGAAGAGCGAGTGAGTAAATTAAAATGGTCATACCTGGCTCGTGTGATATCGGATTTCTGTGTTCAAACATGCGAATCGAAACTAACAAGGCTAGCTATGATATAAAATTAAAAAATCAAGATTTTGAAACTCAGGTCGAGAGACATGAGGAAATTAGCATATTTGAGGAGGGAGTTGAGAAGAGTCAGTGAGTAAATTAAAATGGTCATACCTGGCTCGTGTGATATCGGATTTCTGTGTTCAAACATGCAAATCGAAGCTAACAAGGCTAGCTATGATATAGAATTAAAAAATCGAGATTTTGAAACTCAGGTCGAGAGACATGAAGAAATTAGCATATTTGAGGAGGGAGTTGAGAAGAGCGTGTGTGTAAATTAAAATGGTAATACCTGGCTCGTGTGATATCGGATTTCTGTGTTCAAACATGCGAATCGAAGCTAACAAGGCTAGCTATGATATAGAATTAAAAAATCGAGATTTTGAAACTCAGGTCGAGAGACATGAAGAAATTAGCATATTTGAGGAGGGAGTTGAGAAGAGCGTGTGAGTAAATTAAAATGGTCATACCTGGCTCGTGTGATATCGGATTTCTGTGTTCAAACATGCGAATCGAAACTAACAAGGCTAGCTATGATATAGAATTAAAAAATCGAGATTTCGAAACTCAGGTGAGAGACATGAGGAAATTAGCATATTTGAGGAGGGAGTTGAGAAGAGCCAGTGAGTAAATTAAATTGGTCATACCTGGCTCGTGTGATATCGGATTTCTGTGTTCAAACATGCAAATCGAAGCTAACACGGCTAGCTATGATATAGAATTAAAAAATCGAGATTTTGAAACTCAGGTCGAGAGACATGAAGAAATTAGCATATTTGAGGAGGGAGTTGAGAAGAGCGTGTGAGTAAATTAAAATGGTCATACCTGGCTCGTGTGATATCGGATTTCTGTGTTCAAACATGCGAATCGAAACTAACAAGCCTTGCTATGATATAGAATTAAAAAATCAAGATTTTGAAACTGACGTCGAAAGACATGAGGAAATTAGCATGTTGGAGGAGGGAGTTGAGAAGAGCGAGTGAGTAAATTAAAATGGTCATACCTGGCTCGTGTGATATCGGATTTCTGTGTTCAAACATGCAAATCGAAGCTAACAAGGCTAGCTATGATATAGAATTAAAAAATCGAGATTTTGAAACTCAGGTCGAGAGACATGAAGAAATTAGCATATTTGAGGAGGGAGTTGAGAAGAGCGTGTGAGTAAATTAAAATGGTCATACCTGGCTCGTGTGATATCGGATTTCTGTGTTCAAACATGCGAATCGAAACTAACAAGCCTTGCTATGATATAGAATTAAAAAATCAAGATTTTGAAACTGACGTCGAAAGACATGAGGAAATTAGCATGTTGGAGGAGGGAGTTGAGAAGAGCGAGTGAGTAAATTAAAATGGTCATACCTGGCTCGTGTGATATCGGATTTCTGTGTTCAAACATGCAAATCGAAGCTAACAAGGCTAGCTATGATATAGAATTAAAAAATCGAGATTTTGAAACTCAGGTCGAGAGACATGAAGAAATTAGCATATTTGAGGAGGGAGTTGAGAAGAGCGTGTGTGTAAATTAAAATGGTCATACCTGGCTCGTGTGATATCGGATTTCTGTGTTCAAACATGCGAATCGAAACTAACAAGGCTAGCTATGATATAGAATTAAAAAATCGAGATTTTGAAACTCAGGTCGAGAGACATGAGGAAATTAGCATATTTGAGGAGGGAGTTGAGAAGAGCGTGTGAGTAAATTAAAATGGTCATACCTGGCTCGTGTGATATCGGATTTCTGTGTTCAAACATGCAAATCGAAGCTAACAAGGCTAGCTATGATATAGAATTAAAAAATCGAGATTTTGAAACTCAGGTCGAGAGACATGAAGAAATTAGCATATTTGAGGAGGGAGTTGAGAAGAGTCAGTGAGTAAATTAAAATGGTCATACCTGGCTCGTGTGATATCGGATTTCTGTGTTCAAACATGCAAATCGAAGCTAACAAGGCTAGCTATGATATAGAATTAAAAAATCGAGATTTTGAAACTCAGGTCGAGAGACATGAAGAAATTAGCATATTTGAGGAGGGAGTTGAGAAGAGCGTGTGTGTAAATTAAAATGGTAATACCTGGCTCGTGTGATATCGGATTTCTGTGTTCAAACATGCGAATCGAAGCTAACAAGGCTAGCTATGATATAGAATTAAAAAATCGAGATTTTGAAACTCAGGTCGAGAGACATGAAGAAATTAGCATATTTGAGGAGGGAGTTGAGAAGAGCGTGTGAGTAAATTAAACTGGTCATACCTGGCTCGTGTGATATCGGATTTCTGTGTTCAAACATGCGAATCGAAACTAACAAGGCTAGCTATGATATAGAATTAAAAAATCGAGATTTCGAAACTCAGGTGAGAGACATGAGGAAATTAGCATATTTGAGGAGGGAGTTGAGAAGAGCCAGTGAGTAAATTAAATTGGTCATACCTGGCTCGTGTGATATCGGATTTCTGTGTTCAAACATGCAAATCGAAGCTAACACGGCTAGCTATGATATAGAATTAAAAAATCGAGATTTTGAAGCTCAGGTCGAGAGACATGAAGAAATTAGCATATTTGAGGAGGGAGTTGAGAAGAGCGAGTGAGTAAATTAAAATGGTCATACCTGGCTCGTGTGATATCGGATTTCTGTGTTCAAACATGCGAATCGAAACTAACAAGGCTAGCTATGATATAGAATTAAAAAATCGAGATTTTGAAACTCAGGTCGAGAGACATGAGGAAATTAGCATATTTGAGGAGGGAGTTGAGAAGAGTCAGTGAGTAAATTAAAATGGTCATACCTGGCTCGTGTGATATCGGATTTCTGTGTTCAAACATGCGAATCGAAACTAACAAGGCTAGCTATGATATAGACTTAAAAAATCGTGATTTCGAAACTGACGTCGAAAGACATGAGGAAATTAGCATATTTGAGGAGGGAGTTGAGAAGAGCGAGTGAGTAAATTAAAATGGTCATACCTGGCTCGTGTGATATCGGATTTCTGTGTTCAAACATGCAAATCGAAGCTAACAAGGCTAGCTATGATATAGAATTAAAAAATCGAGATTTTGAAACTCAGGTCGAGAGACATGAAGAAATTAGCATATTTGAGGAGGGAGTTGAGAAGAGCGTGTGTGTAAATTAAAATGGTCATACCTGGCTCGTGTGATATCGGATTTCTGTGTTCAAACATGCGAATCGAAGCTAACAAGGCTAGCTATGATATAGAATTAAAAAATCGAGATTTTGAAACTTAGGTCGAGAGACATGAAGAAATTAGCATATTTGAGGAGGGAGTTGAGAAGAGCGTGTGAGTAAATTAAAATGGTCATACCTGGCTCGTGTGATATCGGATTTCTGTGTTAAAACATGCGAATCGAAACTAACAAGGCTAGCTATGATATAGACTTAAAAAATCGTGATTTCGAAACATGAGGTCATACCTGGCTCGTGTGATATCGGATTTCTGTGTTCAAACATGCGAATCGAAACTAACAAGGCTAGCTATGATATAGAATTAAAAAATCAAGAGTTTGAAACTCAGGTCGAGAGACATGAGGAAATTAGCATATTTGAGGAGGGAGTTGAGAAGAGTCAGTGAGTAAATTAAAATGGTCATACCTGGCTCGTGTGATATCGGATTTCTGTGTTCAAACATGCAAATCGAAGCTAACAAGGCTAGCTATGATATAGAATTAAAAAATCGAGATTTTGAAACTCAGGTCAAGAGACATGAAGAAATTAGCATATTTGAGGAGGGAGTTGAGAAGAGCGTGTGAGTAAATTAAAATGGTCATACCTGGCTCGTGTGATATCGGATTTCTGTGTTCAAACATGCAAATCGAAGCTAACAAGGCTAGTTATGATATAGTATTAAAAAATCAAGATTTTGAAACTCAGGTCGAGAGACATGAAGAAATTAGCATATTTGAGGAGGGAGTTGAGAAGAGCGTGTGAGTAAATTAAAATGGTCATACCTGGCTCGTGTGATATCGGATTTCTGTGTTCAAACATGCGAATCGAAACTAACAAGGCTAGCTATGATATAGAATAAAAAAATCGAGATTTTGAAACTCAGGTCGAGAGACATGAAGAAATTAGCATATTTGAGGAGGGAGTTGAGAAGAGCCAGTGAGTAAATTAAATTGGTCATACCTGGCTCGTGTGATATCGGATTTCTGTGTTCAAACATGCAAATCGAAGCTAACACGGCTAGCTATGATATAGAATTAAAAAATCGAGATTTTGAAACTCAGGTCGAGAGAATTGAGGAAATTAGCATATTTGAGGAGGGAGTTGAGAAGAGCTAGTGAGTAAATTAAAATGGTCATACCTAGCTCGTGTGATATCGGATTTCTGTGTTCAAACATGCAAATCGAAGCTAACAAGGCTAGCTATGATATAGAATTAAAAAATCGAGATTTTGAAACTCAGGTCAAGAGACATGAAGAAATTAGCATATTTGAGGAGGGAGTTGAGAAGAGCGTGTGAGTAAATTAAAATGGTCATACCTGGCTCGTGTGATATCGGATTTCTGTGTTCAAACATGCAAATCGAAGCTAACAAGGCTAGTTATGATATAGTATTAAAAAATCAAGATTTTGAAACTCAGGTCGAGAGACATGAAGAAATTAGCATATTTGAGGAGGGAGTTGAGAAGAGCGTGTGAGTAAATTAAAATGGTCATACCTGGCTCGTGTGATATCGGATTTCTGTGTTCAAACATGCGAATCGAAACTAACAAGGCTAGCTATGATATAGAATAAAAAAATCGAGATTTTGAAACTCAGGTCGAGAGACATGAAGAAATTAGCATATTTGAGGAGGGAGTTGAGAAGAGCTAGTGAGTAAATTAAATTGGTCATACCTGGCTCGTGTGATATCGGATTTCTGTGTTCAAACATGCAAATCGAAGCTAACACGGCTAGCTATGATATAGAATTAAAAAATCGAGATTTTGAAACTCAGGTCGAGAGACATGAAGAAATTAGCATATTTGAGGAGGGAGTTGAGAAGAGCGTGTGAGTAAATTAAAATGGTCATACCTGGCTCGTGTGATATCGGATTTCTGTGTTCAAACATGCGAATCGAAACTAACAAGGCTAGCTATGATATAGAATTAAAAAATCGTGATTTCGAAACATGAGGTCATACCTGGCTCGTGTGATATCGGATTTCTGTGTTCAAACATGCGAATCGAAACTAACAAGGCTAGCTATGATATAGAATTAAAAAATCAAGAGTTTGAAACTCAGGTCGAGAGACATGAGGAAATTAGCATATTTGAGGAGGGAGTTGAGAAGAGTCAGTGAGTAAATTAAAATGGTCATACCTGGCTCGTGTGATATCGGATTTCTGTGTTCAAACATGCAAATCGAAGCTAACAAGGCTAGCTATGATATAGAATTAAAAAATCGAGATTTTGAAACTCAGGTCAAGAGACATGAAGAAATTAGCATATTTGAGGAGGGAGTTGAGAAGAGCGTGTGAGTAAATTAAAATGGTCATACCTGGCTCGTGTGATATCGGATTTCTGTGTTCAAACATGCAAATCGAAGCTAACAAGGCTAGTTATGATATAGTATTAAAAAATCAAGATTTTGAAACTCAGGTCGAGAGACATGAAGAAATTAGCATATTTGAGGAGGGAGTTGAGAAGAGCGTGTGAGTAAATTAAAATGGTCATACCTGGCTCGTGTGATATCGGATTTCTGTGTTCAAACATGCGAATCGAAACTAACAAGGCTAGCTATGATATAGAATAAAAAAATCGAGATTTTGAAACTCAGGTCGAGAGACATGAAGAAATTAGCATATTTGAGGAGGGAGTTGAGAAGAGCCAGTGAGTAAATTAAATTGGTCATACCTGGCTCGTGTGATATCGGATTTCTGTGTTCAAACATGCAAATCGAAGCTAACACGGCTAGCTATGATATAGAATTAAAAAATCGAGATTTTGAAACTCAGGTCGAGAGACATGAAGAAATTAGCATATTTGAGGAGGGAGTTGAGAAGAGCGAGTGAGTAAATTAAAATGGTTATACCTGGCTCGTGTGATATCGGATTTCTGTGTTCAAACATGCAAATCGAAGCTAACAAGCCTAGTTATGATATAGTATTAAAAAATCAAGATTTTGAAACTCAGGTCGAGAGACATGAAGAAATTAGCATATTTGAGGAGGGAGTTGAGAAGAGCGTGTGAGTAAATTAAAATGGTCATACCTGGCTCGTGTGATATCGGATTTCTGTGTTCAAACATGCGAATCGAAACTAACAAGGCTAGCTATGATATAGAATAAAAAAATCGAGATTTTGAAACTCAGGTCGAGAGACATGAAGAAATTAGCATATTTGAGGAGGGAGTTGAGAAGAGCCAGTGAGTAAATTAAAATGGTCATACCTGGCTCGTGTGATATCGGATTTCTGTGTTCAAACATGCGAATCGAAACTAACAAGGCTAGCTATGATATAGAATTAAAAAATCGAGATTTTGAAACTCAGGTCGAGAGACATGAGGAAATTAGCATATTTGAGGAGGGAGTTGAGAAGAGTCAGTGAGTAAATTAAAAGGGTCATACCTGGCTCGTGTGATATCGGATTTCTGTGTTCAAACATGCGAATCGAAACTAACAAGGCTAGCTATGATATAGACTTAAAAAATCGTGATTTCGAAACTGACGTCGAAAGACATGAGGAAATTAGCATATTTGAGGAGGGAGTTGAGAAGAGCGAGTGAGTAAATTAAAATGGTCATACCTGGCTCGTGTGATATCGGATTTCTGTGTTCAAACATGCGAATCGAAGCTAACAAGGCTAGCTATGATATAGAATTAAAAAATCGAGATTTTGAAACTTAGGTCGAGAGACATGAAGAAATTAGCATATTTGAGGAGGGAGTTGAGAAGAGCGTGTGAGTAAATTAAAATGGTCATACCTGGCTCGTGTGATATCGGATTTCTGTGTTAAAACATGCGAATCGAAACTAACAAGGCTAGCTATGATATAGACTTAAAAAATCGTGATTTCGAAACTGACGTCGAAAGACATGAGGAAATTAGCATGCTGGAGGAGGGAGTTGAGAAGAGCAAGTGAGTAAATTAAAATGGTCATACCTGGCTCGTGTGATATCGGATTTCTGTGTTCAAACATGCGAATCGAAACTAACAAGGCTAGCTATGATATAGAATTAAAAAATCGAGATTTTGAAACTCAGGTCGAGAGAATTGAGGAAATTAGCATATTTGAGGAGGGAGTTGAGAAGAGCTAGTGAGTAAATTAAAATGGTCATACCTAGCTCGTGTGATATCGGATTTCTGTGTTCAAACATGCAAATCGAAGCTAACAAGGCTAGCTATGATATAGAATTAAAAAATCGAGATTTTGAAACTCAGGTCAAGAGACATGAAGAAATTAGCATATTTGAGGAGGGAGTTGAGAAGAGCGTGTGAGTAAATTAAAATGGTCATACCTGGCTCGTGTGATATCGGATTTCTGTGTTCAAACATGCAAATCGAAGCTAACAAGGCTAGTTATGATATAGTATTAAAAAATCAAGATTTTGAAACTCAGGTCGAGAGACATGAAGAAATTAGCATATTTGAGGAGGGAGTTGAGAAGAGCGTGTGAGTAAATTAAAATGGTCATACCTGGCTCGTGTGATATCGGATTTCTGTGTTCAAACATGCGAATCGAAACTAACAAGGCTAGCTATGATATAGAATAAAAAAATCGAGATTTTGAAACTCAGGTCGAGAGACATGAAGAAATTAGCATATTTGAGGAGGGAGTTGAGAAGAGCTAGTGAGTAAATTAAATTGGTCATACCTGGCTCGTGTGATATCGGATTTCTGTGTTCAAACATGCAAATCGAAGCTAACACGGCTAGCTATGATATAGAATTAAAAAATCGAGATTTTGAAACTCAGGTCGAGAGACATGAAGAAATTAGCATATTTGAGGAGGGAGTTGAGAAGAGCGTGTGAGTAAATTAAAATGGTCATACCTGGCTCGTGTGATATCGGATTTCTGTGTTCAAACATGCGAATCGAAACTAACAAGGCTAGCTATGATATAGAATTAAAAAATCGTGATTTCGAAACTGACGTCGCAAGACATGAGGAAATTAGCATGCTGGAGGAGGGAGTTGAGAAGAGCGAGTCAGTAAATTAAAATGGTCATACCTGGCTCGTGTGATATCGGATTTCTGTGTTCAAACATGCAAATCGAAGCTAACAAGGCTAGCTATGATATAGAATTAAAAAATCGAGATTTTGAAACTTAGGTCGAGAGACATGAAGAAATTAGCATATTTGAGGAGGGAGTTGAGAAGAGCGTGTGAGTAAATTAAAATGGTCATACCTGGCTCGTGTGATATCGGATTTCTGTGTTCAAACATGCGAATCGAAACTAACAAGGCTAGCTATGATATAGAATTAAAAAATCGAGATTTTGAAACTCAGGTCGAGAGACATGAAGAAATTAGCATATTTGAGGAGGGAGTTGAGAAGAGCGTGTGTGTAAATTAAAATGGTCATACCTGGCTCGTGTGATATCGGATTTCTGTGTTCAAACATGCGAATCGAAGCTAAAGAGGCTAGCTATGATATAGAATTAAAAAATCGAGATTTTGAAACTTAGGTCGAGAGACATGAAGAAATTAGCATATTTGAGGAGGGAGTTGAGAAGAGCGTGTGAGTAAATTAAAATGGTCATACCTGGCTCGTGTGATATCGGATTTCTGTGTTCAAACATGCGAATCGAAACTAACAAGGCTAGCTATGATATAGAATTAAAAAATCGAGATTTTGAAACTCAGGTCGAGAGACATGAAGAAATTAGCATATTTGAGGAGGGAGTTGAGAAGAGCGTGTGTGTAAATTAAAATGGTCATACCTGGCTCGTGTGATATCGGATTTCTGTGTTCAAACATGCGAATCGAAGCTAACAAGGCTAGCTATGATATAGAATTAAAAA
Organism: Azolla caroliniana; assembly: GCF_043228905.1. NCBI lineage: Eukaryota > Viridiplantae > Streptophyta > Polypodiopsida > Salviniales > Salviniaceae > Azolla > Azolla caroliniana. The sequence goes on from NW_028230621.1 coordinate 27,848, forward strand.
ATCGAGATTTTGAAACTTAGGTCGAGAGACATGAAGAAATTAGCATATTTGAGGAGGGAGTTGAGAAGAGCGTGTGAGTAAATTAAAATGGTCATACCTGGCTCGTGTGATATCGGATTTCAGTGTTCAAACATGCAAATCGAAGCTAACAAGGCTAGCTATGATATAGAATTAAAAAATCGAGATTTTGAAACTTAGGTCGAGAGACATGAAGAAATTAGCATATTTGAGGAGGGAGTTGAGAAGAGCGTGTGAGTAAATTAAAATGGTCATACCTGGCTCGTGTGATATCGGATTTCTGTGTTCAAACATGCGAATCGAAACTAACAAGGCTAGCTATGATATAGAATTAAAAAATCGAGATTTTGAAACTCAGGTCGAGAGACATGAAGAAATTAGCATATTTGAGGAGGGAGTTGAGAAGAGCGTGTGTGTAAATTAAAATGGTCATACCTGGCTCGTGTGATATCGGATTTCTGTGTTCAAACATGCGAATCGAAGCTAAAGAGGCTAGCTATGATATAGAATTAAAAAATCGAGATTTTGAAACTTAGGTCGAGAGACATGAAGAAATTAGCATATTTGAGGAGGGAGTTGAGAAGAGCGTGTGAGTAAATTAAAATGGTCATACCTGGCTCGTGTGATATAGGATTTCTGTGTTCAAACATGCGAATCGAAACTAACAAGGCTAGCTATGATATAGAATTAAAAAATCGAGATTTTGAAACTCAGGTCGAGAGACATGAAGAAATTAGCATATTTGAGGAGGGAGTTGAGAAGAGCGTGTGTGTAAATTAAAATGGTCATACCTGGCTCGTGTGATATCGGATTTCTGTGTTCAAACATGCGAATCGAAGCTAACAAGGCTAGCTATGATATAGAATTAAAAAATCGAGATTTTGAAACTTAGGTCGAGAGACATGAAGAAATTAGCATATTTGAGGAGGGAGTTGAGAAGAGCGTGTGAGTAAATTAAAATGGTCATACCTGGCTCGTGTGATATCGGATTTCAGTGTTCAAACATGCGAATCGAAACTAACAAGGCTAGCTATGATATTGAATAAAAAAATCGAGATTTTGAAACTCAGGTCGAGAGACATGAAGAAATTAGCATATTTGAGGAGGGAGTTGAGAAGAGCCAGTGAGTAAATTAAAATGGTCATACCTGGCTCGTGTGATATCGGATTTCTGTGTTCAAACATGCGAATCGAAACTAACAAGGCTAGCTATGATATAGAATTAAAAAATCGAGATTTTGAAACTCAGGTCGAGAGAATTGAGGAAATTAGCATATTTGAGGAGGGAGTTGAGAAGAGCCAGTGAGTAAATTAAAATGGTCATACCTGGCTCGTGTGATATCGGATTTCTGTGTTCAAACATGCAAATCGAAGCTAACAAGGCTAGCTATGATATAGAATTAAAAAATCGAGATTTTGAAACTCAGGTCAAGAGACATGAAGAAATTAGCATATTTGAGGAGGGAGTTGAGAAGAGCGTGTGAGTAAATTAAAATGGTCATACCTGGCTCGTGTGATATCGGATTTCTGTGTTCAAACATGCAAATCGAACCTAACAAGGCTAGCTATGATATAGAATTAAAAAATCGAGATTTTGAAACTCAGGTCGAGAGACATGAAGAAATTAGCATATTTGAGGAGGGAGTTGAGAAGAGCGTGTGAGTAAATTAAAATGGTCATACCTGGCTCGTGTGATATCGGATTTCTGTGTTCAAACATGCGAATCGAAACTAACAAGGCTAGCTATGATATAGAATAAAAAAATCGAGATTTTGAAACTCAGGTCGAGAGACATGAAGAAATTAGCATATTTGAGGAGGGAGTTGAGAAGAGCCAGTGAGTAAATTAAAATGGTCATACGTGGCTCGTGTGATATCGGATTTCTGTGTTCAAACATGCGAATCGAAACTAACAAGGCTAGCTATGATATAGAATTAAAAAATCGTTATTTTGAAACTCAGGTCGAGAGACATGAGGAAACTAGCATATTTGAGGAGGGAGTTGAGAAGAGCCAGTGAGTAAATTAAAATGGTCATACCTGGCTCGTGTGATATCGGATTTCTGTGTTCAAACATGCAAATCGAAGCTAACAAGGATAGCTATGATATAAAATTAAAAAATCAAGTTTTTGAAACTGAAGTCGAAAGACATGAGGAAATTAGCATGTTGGAGGAAGGAGTTGAGAAGAGCGAGTGAGTAAATTAAAATGGTCATACCTGGCTCGTGTGATATCGGATTTCTGTGTTCAAACATGCGAATCGAAACTAACAAGGCTAGCTATGATATAGAATTAAAAAATCGAGATTTTGAAACTCAGGTCGAGAGACATGAGGAAATTAGCATATTTGAGGAGGGAGTTGAGAAGAGCGAGTGAGTAAATTAAAATGGTCATACCTGGCTCGTGTGATATCGGATTTCTGTGTTCAAACATGCGAATCGAAGCTAACAAGGCTAGCTATGATATAGAATTAAAAAATCGAGATTTTGAAACTCAGGTCGAGAGACATGAAAAAATTAGCATATTTGAGGAGGGAGTTGAGAAGAGCGTGTGAGTAAATTAAAATGGTCATACCTGGCTCGTGTGATATCGGATTTCTGTGTTCAAACATGCGAATCGAAACTAACAAGGCTTGCTATGATATAGAATTAAAAAATCAAGATTTTGAAACTGACGTCGAAAGACATGAGGAAATTAGCATGTTGGAGGAGGGAGTTGAGAAGAGCGAGTGAGTAAATTAAAATGGTCATACCTGGCTCGTGTGATATCGGATTTCTGTGTTCAAACATGCGAATCGAAGCTAACAAGGCTAGCTATGATATAGAATTAAAAAATCGAGATGTTGAAACTCAGGTCGAGAGACATGAAGAAATTAGCATATTTGAGGAGGGAGTTGAGAAGAGCGTGTGTGTAAATTAAAATGGTCATACCTGGCTCGTGTGATATCGGATTTCTGTGTTCAAACATGCGAATCGAAGCTAACAAGGCTAGCTATGATATAGAATTAAAAAATCGAGATTTTGAAACTCAGGTCGAGAGACATGAAGAAATTAGCATATTTGAGGAGGGAGTTGAGAAGAGCGTGTGAGTAAATTAAAATGGTCATACCTGGCTCGTGTGATATCGGATTTCTGTGTTCAAACATGCGAATCGAAACTAACAAGGCTAGCTATGATATAGACTTAAAAAATCGTGATTTCGAAACTGACGTCGAAAGACATGAGGAAATTAGCATGCTGGAGGAGGGAGTTGAGAAGAGCGAGTGAGTAAATTAAAATGGTCATACCTGGCTCGTGTGATATCGGATTTCTGTGTTCAAACATGCGAATCGAAGCTAACAAGGCTAGCTATGATATAGAATTAAAAAATCGAGATTTTGAAACTCAGGTGAGAGACATGAGGAAATTAGCATATTTGATGAGGGAGTTGAGAAGAGTCAGTGAGTAAATTAAAATGGTCATACCTGGCTCGTGTGATATCGGATTTCTGTGTTCAAACATGCAAATCGAAGCTAACAAGGCTAGCTATGATATAGAATTAAAAAATCGAGATTTTGAAACTCAGGTCGAGAGACATGAAGAAATTAGCATATTTGAGGAGGGAGTTGAGAAGAGCGAGTGAGTAAATTAAAATGGTCATACCTGGCTCGTGTGATATCGGATTTCTGTGTTCAAACATGCGAATCGAAACTAACAAGGCTAGCTATGATATAGAATTAAAAAATCAAGATTTTGAAACTCAGGTCGAGAGACATGAGGAAATTAGCATATTTGAGGAGGGAGTTGAGAAGAGTCAGTGAGTAAATTAAAATGGTCATACCTGGCTCGTGTGATATCGGATTTCTGTGTTCAAACATGCAAATCGAAGCTAACAAGGCTAGCTATGATATAGAATTAAAAAATCGAGATTTTGAAACTCAGGTCGAGAGACATCAAGAAATTAGCATATTTGAGGAGGGAGTTGAGAAGAGCGTGTGTGTAAATTAAAATGGTCATACCTGGCTCGTGTGATATCGGATTTCTGTGTTCAAACATGCGAATCGAAGCTAACAAGGCTAGCTATGATATAGAATTAAAAAATCGAGATTTTGAAACTTAGGTCGAGAGACATGAAGAAATTAGCATATTTGAGGAGGGAGTTGAGAAGAGCGTGTGAGTAAATTAAAATGGTCATACCTGGCTCGTGTGATATCGGATTTCTGTGTTAAAACATGCGAATCGAAACTAACAAGGCTAGCTATGATATAGAATTAAAAAATCGTTATTTTGAAACTCAGGTCGAGAGACATGAGGAAACTAGCATATTTGAGGAGGGAGTTGAGAAGAGCCAGTGAGTAAATTAAAATGGTCATACCTGGCTCGTGTGATATCGGATTTCTGTGTTCAAACATGCAAATCGAAGCTAACAAGGATAGCTATGATATAAAATTAAAAAATCAAGTTTTTGAAACTGAAGTCGAAAGACATGAGGAAATTAGCATGTTGGAGGAAGGAGTTGAGAAGAGCGAGTGAGTAAATTAAAATGGTCATACCTGGCTCGTGTGATATCGGATTTCTGTGTTCAAACATGCGAATCGAAACTAACAAGGCTAGCTATGATATAGAATTAAAAAATCGAGATTTTGAAACTCAGGTCGAGAGACATGAGGAAATTAGCATATTTGAGGAGGGAGTTGAGAAGAGCGAGTGAGTAAATTAAAATGGTCATACCTGGCTCGTGTGATATCGGATTTCTGTGTTCAAACATGCGAATCGAAGCTAACAAGGCTAGCTATGATATAGAATTAAAAAATCGAGATTTTGAAACTCAGGTCGAGAGACATGAAAAAATTAGCATATTTGAGGAGGGAGTTGAGAAGAGCGTGTGAGTAAATTAAAATGGTCATACCTGGCTCGTGTGATATCGGATTTCTGTGTTCAAACATGCGAATCGAAACTAACAAGGCTTGCTATGATATAGAATTAAAAAATCAAGATTTTGAAACTGACGTCGAAAGACATGAGGAAATTAGCATGTTGGAGGAGGGAGTTGAGAAGAGCGAGTGAGTAAATTAAAATGGTCATACCTGGCTCGTGTGATATCGGATTTCTGTGTTCAAACATGCGAATCGAAGCTAACAAGGCTAGCTATGATATAGAATTAAAAAATCGAGATGTTGAAACTCAGGTCGAGAGACATGAAGAAATTAGCATATTTGAGGAGGGAGTTGAGAAGAGCGTGTGTGTAAATTAAAATGGTCATACCTGGCTCGTGTGATATCGGATTTCTGTGTTCAAACATGCGAATCGAAGCTAACAAGGCTAGCTATGATATAGAATTAAAAAATCGAGATTTTGAAACTCAGGTCGAGAGACATGAAGAAATTAGCATATTTGAGGAGGGAGTTGAGAAGAGCGTGTGAGTAAATTAAAATGGTCATACCTGGCTCGTGTGATATCGGATTTCTGTGTTCAAACATGCGAATCGAAACTAACAAGGCTAGCTATGATATAGACTTAAAAAATCGTGATTTCGAAACTGACGTCGAAAGACATGAGGAAATTAGCATGCTGGAGGAGGGAGTTGAGAAGAGCGAGTGAGTAAATTAAAATGGTCATACCTGGCTCGTGTGATATCGGATTTCTGTGTTCAAACATGCGAATCGAAGCTAACAAGGCTAGCTATGATATAGAATTAAAAAATCGAGATTTTGAAACTCAGGTGAGAGACATGAGGAAATTAGCATATTTGATGAGGGAGTTGAGAAGAGTCAGTGAGTAAATTAAAATGGTCATACCTGGCTCGTGTGATATCGGATTTCTGTGTTCAAACATGCAAATCGAAGCTAACAAGGCTAGCTATGATATAGAATTAAAAAATCGAGATTTTGAAACTCAGGTCGAGAGACATGAAGAAATTAGCATATTTGAGGAGGGAGTTGAGAAGAGCGAGTGAGTAAATTAAAATGGTCATACCTGGCTCGTGTGATATCGGATTTCTGTGTTCAAACATGCGAATCGAAACTAACAAGGCTAGCTATGATATAGAATTAAAAAATCAAGATTTTGAAACTCAGGTCGAGAGACATGAGGAAATTAGCATATTTGAGGAGGGAGTTGAGAAGAGTCAGTGAGTAAATTAAAATGGTCATACCTGGCTCGTGTGATATCGGATTTCTGTGTTCAAACATGCAAATCGAAGCTAACAAGGCTAGCTATGATATAGAATTAAAAAATCGAGATTTTGAAACTCAGGTCGAGAGACATCAAGAAATTAGCATATTTGAGGAGGGAGTTGAGAAGAGCGTGTGTGTAAATTAAAATGGTCATACCTGGCTCGTGTGATATCGGATTTCTGTGTTCAAACATGCGAATCGAAGCTAACAAGGCTAGCTATGATATAGAATTAAAAAATCGAGATTTTGAAACTTAGGTCGAGAGACATGAAGAAATTAGCATATTTGAGGAGGGAGTTGAGAAGAGCGTGTGAGTAAATTAAAATGGTCATACCTGGCTCGTGTGATATCGGATTTCTGTGTTAAAACATGCGAATCGAAACTAACAAGGCTAGCTATGATATAGACTTAAAAAATCGTGATTTCGAAACTGACGTCGAAAGACATGAGGAAATTAGCATGCTGGAGGAGGGAGTTGAGAAGAGCGAGTGAGTAAATTAAAATGGTCATACCTGGCTCGTGTGATATCGGATTTCTGTGTTCAAACATGCGAATCGAAACTAACAAGGCTAGCTATGATATAGAATTAAAAACTCGAGATTTTGAAACTCAGGTCGAGAGACATGAGGAAATTAGCATATTTGAGGAGGGAGTTGAGAAGAGCCAGTGAGTAAATTAAAATGGTCATACCTGGCTCGTGTGATATCGGATTTCTGTGTTCAAACATGCAAATCGAAGCTAACAAGGATAGCTATGATATAAAATTAAAAAATCAAGTTTTTGAAACTGACGTCGAAAGACATGAGGAAATTAGCATGCTGGAGGAGGGAGTTGAGAAGAGCGAGTGAGTAAATTAAAATGGTCATACCTGGCTCGTGTGATATCGGATTTCTGTGTTCAAACATGCGAATCGAAACTAACAAGGCTAGCTATGATATAGAATTAAAAAATCGAGATTTTGAAACTCAGGTCGAGAGAATTGAGGAAATTAGCATATTTGAGGAGGGAGTTGAGAAGAGCTAGTGAGTAAATTAAAATGGTCATACCTGGCTCGTGTGATATCGGATTTCTGTGTTCAAACATGCAAATCGAAGCTAACAAGGCTAGCTATGATATAGAATTAAAAAATCGAGATTTTGAAACTCAGGTCAAGAGACATGAAGAAATTAGCATATTTGAGGAGGGAGTTGAGAAGAGCGTGTGAGTAAATTAAAATGGTCATACCTGGCTCGTGTGATATCGGATTTCTGTGTTCAAACATGCAAATCGAAGCTAACAAGGCTAGTTATGATATAGTATTAAAAAATCAAGATTTTGAAACTCAGGTCGAGAGACATGAAGAAATTAGCATATTTGAGGAGGGAGTTGAGAAGAGCGTGTGAGTAAATTAAAATGGTCATACCTGGCTCGTGTGATATCGGATTTCTGTGTTCAAACATGCGAATCGAAACTAACAAGGCTAGCTATGATATAGAATAAAAAAATCGAGATTTTGAAACTCAGGTCGAGAGACATGAAGAAATTAGCATATTTGAGGAGGGAGTTGAGAAGAGCCAGTGAGTAAATTAAATTGGTCATACCTGGCTCGTGTGATATCGGATTTCTGTGTTCAAACATGCAAATCGAAGCTAACACGGCTAGCTATGATATAGAATTAAAAAATCGAGATTTTGAAACTCAGGGCGAGAGACATGAAGAAATTAGCATATTTGAGGAGGGAGTTGAGAAGAGCGAGTGAGTAAATTAAAATGGTCATACCTGGCTCGTGTGATATCGGATTTCTGTGTTCAAACATGCAAATCGAAGCTAACAAGGCTAGTTATGATATAGTATTAAAAAATCAAGATTTTGAAACTCAGGTCGAGAGACATGAAGAAATTAGCATATTTGAGGAGGGAGTTGAGAAGAGCGTGTGAGTAAATTAAAATGGTCATACCTGGCTCGTGTGATATCGGATTTCTGTGTTCAAACATGCGAATCGAAACTAACAAGGCTAGCTATGATATAGAATAAAAAAATCGAGATTTTGAAACTCAGGTCGAGAGACATGAAGAAATTAGCATATTTGAGGAGGGAGTTGAGAAGAGCCAGTGAGTAAATTAAAATGTTCATACCTGGCTCGTGTGATATCGGATTTCTGTGTTCAAACATGCGAATCGAAACTAACAAGGCTAGCTATGATATAGAATTAAAAAATCGAGATTTTGAAACTCAGGTCGAGAGACATGAGGAAATTAGCATATTTGAGGAGGGAGTTGAGAAGAGTCAGTGAGTAAATTAAAAGGGTCATACCTGGCTCGTGTGATATCGGATTTCTGTGTTCAAACATGCGAATCGAAACTAACAAGGCTAGCTATGATATAGACTTAAAAAATCGTGATTTCGAAACTGACGTCGAAAGACATGAGGAAATTAGCATATTTGAGGAGGGAGTTGAGAAGAGCGAGTGAGTAAATTAAAATGGTCATACCTGGCTCGTGTGATATCGGATTTCTGTGTTCAAACATGCGAATCGAAGCTAACAAGGCTAGCTATGATATAGAATTAAAAAATCGAGATTTTGAAACTTAGGTCGAGAGACATGAAGAAATTAGCATATTTGAGGAGGGAGTTGAGAAGAGCGTGTGAGTAAATTAAAATGGTCATACCTGGCTCGTGTGATATCGGATTTCTGTGTTAAAACATGCGAATCGAAACTAACAAGGCTAGCTATGATATAGACTTAAAAAATCGTGATTTCGAAACTGACGTCGAAAGACATGAGGAAATTAGCATGCTGGAGGAGGGAGTTGAGAAGAGCGAGTGAGTAAATTAAAATGGTCATACCTGGCTCGTGTGATATCGGATTTCTGTGTTCAAACATGCGAATCGAAACTAACAAGGCTAGCTATGATATAGAATTAAAAAATCGAGATTTTGAAACTCAGGTCGAGAGAATTGAGGAAATTAGCATATTTGAGGAGGGAGTTGAGAAGAGCTAGTGAGTAAATTAAAATGGTCATACCTGGCTCGTGTGATATCGGATTTCTGTGTTCAAACATGCAAATCGAAGCTAACAAGGCTAGCTATGATATAGAATTAAAAAATCGAGATTTTGAAACTCAGGTCAAGAGACATGAAGAAATTAGCATATTTGAGGAGGGAGTTGAGAAGAGCGTGTGAGTAAATTAAAATGGTCATACCTGGCTCGTGTGATATCGGATTTCTGTGTTCAAACATGCAAATCGAAGCTAACAAGGCTAGTTATGATATAGTATTAAAAAATCAAGATTTTGAAACTCAGGTCGAGAGACATGAAGAAATTAGCATATTTGAGGAGGGAGTTGAGAAGAGCGTGTGAGTAAATTAAAATGGTCATACCTGGCTCGTGTGATATCGGATTTCTGTGTTCAAACATGCGAATCGAAACTAACAAGGCTAGCTATGATATAGAATTAAAAAATCGAGATTTTGAAACTCAGGTCGAGAGAATTGAGGAAATTAGCATATTTGAGGAGGGAGTTGAGAAGAGCTAGTGAGTAAATTAAAATGGTCATACCTGGCTCGTGTGATATCGGATTTCTGTGTTCAAACATGCAAATCGAAGCTAACAAGGCTAGCTATGATATAGAATTAAAAAATCGAGATTTTGAAACTCAGGTCAAGAGACATGAAGAAATTAGCATATTTGAGGAGGGAGTTGAGAAGAGCGTGTGAGTAAATTAAAATGGTCATACCTGGCTCGTGTGATATCGGATTTCTGTGTTCAAACATGCAAATCGAAGCTAACAAGGCTAGTTATGATATAGTATTAAAAAATCAAGATTTTGAAACTCAGGTCGAGAGACATGAAGAAATTAGCATATTTGAGGAGGGAGTTGAGAAGAGCGTGTGAGTAAATTAAAATGGTCATACCTGGCTCGTGTGATATCGGATTTCTGTGTTCAAACATGCGAATCGAAACTAACAAGGCTAGCTATGATATAGAATAAAAAAATCGAGATTTTGAAACTCAGGTCGAGAGACATGAAGAAATTAGCATATTTGAGGAGGGAGTTGAGAAGAGCCAGTGAGTAAATTAAAATGGTCATACCTGGCTCGTGTGATATCGGATTTCTGTGTTCAAACATGCGAATCGAAACTAACAAGGCTAGCTATGATATAGAATTAAAAAATCGTGATTTTGAAACTCAGGTCGAGAGACATGAGGAAATTAGCATATTTGAGGAGGGAGTTGAGAAGAGCCAGTGAGTAAATTAAAATGGTCATACCTGGCTCGTGTGATATCGGATTTCTGTGTTCAAACATGCAAATCGAAGCTAACAAGGCTAGCTATGATATAGAATTAAAAAATCGAGATTTTGAAACTCAGGTCAAGAGACATGAAGAAATTAGCATATTTGAGGAGGGAGTTGAGAAGAGCGTGTGAGTAAATTAAAATGGTCATACCTGGCTCGTGTGATATCGTATTTCTGTGTTCAAACATGCAAATCGAAGCTAACAAGGCTAGTTATGATATAGTATTAAAAAATCAAGATTTTTAAACTCAGGTCGAGAGACATGAAGAAATTAGCATATTTGAGGAGGGAGTTGAGAAGAGCGAGTGAGTAAATTAAAATGGTCATACCTGGCTCGTGTGATATCGGATTTCTGTGTTCAAACATGCGAATCGAAGCTAACAAGGCTAGTTATGATATAGTATTAAAAAATCAAGATTTTGAAACTCAGGTCGAGAGACATGAAGAAATTAGCATATTTGAGGAGGGAGTTGAGAAGAGCGTGTGAGTAAATTAAAATGGTCATACCTGGCTCGTGTGATATCGGATTTCTGTGTTCAAACATGCGAATCGAAACTAACAAGGCTAGCTATGATATAGAATAAAAAAATCGAGATTTTGAAACTCAGGTCGAGAGACATGAAGAAATTAGCATATTTGAGGAGGGAGTTGAGAAGAGCCAGTGAGTAAATTAAAAGGGTCATACCTGGCTCGTGTGATATCGGATTTCTGTGTTCAAACATGCGAATCGAAGCTAACAAGGATAGCTATGATATAAAATTAAAAAATCAAGTTTTTGAAACTGACGTCGAAAGACATGAAGAAATTAGCATGTTGGAGGAAGGAGTTGAGAAGAGCGAGTGAGTAAATTAAAATGGTCATACCTGGCTCGTGTGATATCGGATTTCTGTGTTCAAACATGCGAATCAAAACTAACAAGGCTAGCTATGATATAGAATTAAAAAATCGAGATTTTGAAACTCAGGTCGAGAGACATGAGGAAATTAGCATATTTGAGGAGGGAGTTGAGAAGAGCCAGTGAGTAAATTAAAATGGTCATACCTGGCTCGTGTGATATCGGATTTCTGTTTTCAAACATGCGAATCGAATCTAACAAGGCTAGCTATGATATAGAATTAAAAAATCGTGATTTTGAAACTCAGGTCGAGAGACATGAGGAAATTAGCATATTTGAGGAGGGAGTTGAGAAGAGCCAGTGAGTAAATTAAAATGGTCATACCTGGCTCGTGTGATATCGGATTTCTGTGTTCAAACATGCGAATCGAAGCTAACAAGGCTAGCTATGATATAGAATTAAAAAATCGAGATTTTGAAACTCAGGTCGAGAGACATGAAGAAATTAGCATATTTGAGGAGGGAGTTGAGAAGAGCGTGTGTGTAAATTAAAATGGTCATAGCTGGCTCGTGTGATATCGGATTTCTGTGTTCAAACATGCGAATCGAAGCTAACAAGGCTAGCTATGATATAGAATTAAAAAATCGAGATTTTGAAACTTAGGTCGAGAGACATGAAGAAATTAGCATATTTGAGGAGGGAGTTGAGAAGAGCGTGTGAGTAAATTAAAATGGTCATACCTGGCTCGTGTGATATCGGATTTCTGTGTTCAAACATGCGAATCGAAACTAACAAGGCTAGCTATGATATAGAATTAAAAAATCGAGATTTTGAAACTCAGGTCGAGAGACATGAAGAAATTAGCATATTTGAGGAGGGAGTTGAGAAGAGCGTGTGTGTAAATTAAAATGGTCATACCTGGCTCGTGTGATATCGGATTTCTGTGTTCAAACATGCGAATCGAAGCTAACAAGGCTAGCTATGATATAGAATTAAAAAATCGAGATTTTGAAACTTAGGTCGAGAGACATGAAGAAATTAGCATATTTGAGGAGGGAGTTGAGAAGAGCGTGTGAGTAAATTAAAATGGTCATACCTGGCTCGTGTGATATCGGATTTCTGTGTTCAAACATGCGAATCGAAACTAACAAGGCTAGCTATGATATAGAATAAAAAAATCGAGATTTTGAAACTCAGGTCGAGAGACATGAAGAAATTAGCATATTTGAGGAGGGAGTTGAGAAGAGCCAGTGAGTAAATTAAAATGGTCATACCTGGCTCGTGTGATATCGGATTTCTGTGTTCAAACATGCGAATCGAAACTAACAAGGCTAGCTATGATATAGAATTAAAAAATCAAGATTTTGAAACTGACGTCGAAAGACATGAGGAAATTAGCATATTGGAGGAGGGAGTTGAGAAGAGCGAGTGAGTAAATTAAAATGGTCATACCTGGCTCGTGTGATATCGGATTTCTGTGTTCAAACATGCGAATCGAAGCTAACAAGGCTAGTTATGATATAGTATTAAAAAATCAAGATTTTGAAACTCAGGTCGAGAGACATGAAGAAATTAGCATATTTGAGGAGGGAGTTGAGAAGAGCGTGTGAGTAAATTAAAATGGTCATACCTGGCTCGTGTGATATCGGATTTCTGTGTTCAAACATGCGAATCGAAACTAACAAGGCTAGCTATGATATAGAATAAAAAAATCGAGATTTTGAAACTCAGGTCGAGAGACATGAAGAAATTAGCATATTTGAGGAGGGAGTTGAGAAGAGCCAGTGAGTAAATTAAAATGGTCATACCTGGCTCGTGTGATATCGGATTTCTGTGTTCAAACATGCGAATCGAAACTAACAAGGCTAGCTATGATATAGAATTAAAAAATCGTGATTTTGAAACTCAGGTCGAGAGACATGAGGAAATTAGCATATTTGAGGAGGGAGTTGAGAAGAGCGAGTGAGTAAATTAAAATGGTCATACCTGGCTCGTGTGATATCGGATTTCTGTGTTCAAACATGCAAATCGAAGCTAACAAGGATAGCTATGATATAAAATTAAAAAATCAAGTTTTTGAAACTGACGTCGAAAGACATGAAGAAATTAGCATGTTGGAGGAAGGAGTTGAGAAGAGCGAGTGAGTAAATTAAAATGGTCATACCTGGCTCGTGTGATATCGGATTTCTGTGTTCAAACATGCGAATCAAAACTAACAAGGCTAGCTATGATATAGAATTAAAAAATCGAGATTTTGAAACTCAGGTCGAGAGACATGAGGAAATTAGCATATTTGAGGAGGGAGTTGAGAAGAGCCAGTGAGTAAATTAAAATGGTCATACCTGGCTCGTGTGATATCGGATTTCTGTGTTCAAACATGCGAATCGAAGCTAACAAGGCTAGCTATGATATAGAATTAAAAAATCGAGATTTTGAAACTTAGGTCGAGAGACATGAAGAAATTAGCATATTTGAGGAGGGAGTTGAGAAGAGCGTGTGTGTAAATTAAAATGGTCATAGCTGGCTCGTGTGATATCGGATTTCTGTGTTCAAACATGCGAATCGAAGCTAACAAGGCTAGTTATGATATAGTATTAAAAAATCAAGATTTTGAAACTCAGGTCGAGAGACATGAAGAAATTAGCATATTTGAGGAGGGAGTTGAGAAGAGCGTGTGAGTAAATTAAAATGGTCATACCTGGCTCGTGTGATATCGGATTTCTGTGTTCAAACATGCGAATCGAAACTAACAAGGCTAGCTATGATATAGAATAAAAAAATCGAGATTTTGAAACTCAGGTCGAGAGACATGAAGAAATTAGCATATTTGAGGAGGGAGTTGAGAAGAGCGTGTGAGTAAATTAAAATGGTCATACCTGGCTCGTGTGATATCGGATTTCTGTGTTCAAACATGCGAATCGAAACTAACAAGGCTAGCTATGATATAGAATTAAAAAATCGTGATTTTGAAACTCAGGTCGAGAGACATGAGGAAATTAGCATATTTGAGGAGGGAGTTGAGAAGAGCGAGTGAGTAAATTAAAATGGTCATACCTGGCTCGTGTGATATCGGATTTCTGTGTTCAAACATGCAAATCGAAGCTAACAAGGATAGCTATGATATAAAATTAAAAAATCAAGTTTTTGAAACTGACGTCGAAAGACATGAAGAAATTAGCATGTTGGAGGAAGGAGTTGAGAAGAGCGAGTGAGTAAATTAAAATGGTCATACCTGGCTCGTGTGATATCGGATTTCTGTGTTCAAACATGCGAATCAAAACTAACAAGGCTAGCTATGATATAGAATTAAAAAATCGAGATTTTGAAACTCAGGTCGAGAGACATGAGGAAATTAGCATATTTGAGGAGGGAGTTGAGAAGAGCCAGTGAGTAAATTAAAATGGTCATACCTGGCTCGTGTGATATCGGATTTCTGTGTTCAAACATGCGAATCGAAGCTAACAAGGCTAGCTATGATATAGAATTAAAAAATCGAGATTTTGAAACTCAGGTCGAGAGACATGAAAAAATTAGCATATTTGAGGAGGGAGTTGAGAAGAGCGTGTGAGTAAATTAAAATGGTCATACCTGGCTCGTGTGATATCGGATTTCTGTGTTCAAACATGCGAATCGAAACTAACAAGGCTTGCTATGATATAGAATTAAAAAATCAAGATTTTGAAACTGACGTCGAAAGACATGAGGAAATTAGCATGTTGGAGGAGGGAGTTGAGAAGAGCGAGTGAGTAAATTAAAATGGTCATACCTGGCTCGTGTGATATCGGATTTCTGTGTTCAAACATGCGAATCGAAGCTAACAAGGCTAGCTATGATATAGAATTAAAAAATCGAGATGTTGAAACTCAGGTCGAGAGACATGAAGAAATTAGCATATTTGAGGAGGGAGTTGAGAAGAGCGTGTGTGTAAATTAAAATGGTCATACCTGGCTCGTGTGATATCGGATTTCTGTGTTCAAACATGCGAATCGAAGCTAACAAGGCTAGCTATGATATAGAATTAAAAAATCGAGATTTTGAAACTCAGGTCGAGAGACATGAAGAAATTAGCATATTTGAGGAGGGAGTTGAGAAGAGCGTGTGAGTAAATTAAAATGGTCATACCTGGCTCGTGTGATATCGGATTTCTGTGTTCAAACATGCGAATCAAAACTAACAAGGCTAGCTATGATATAGACTTAAAAAATCGTGATTTCGAAACTGACGTCGAAAGACATGAGGAAATTAGCATGCTGGAGGAGGGAGTTGAGAAGAGCGAGTGAGTAAATTAAAATGGTCATACCTGGCTCGTGTGATATCGGATTTCTGTGTTCAAACATGCGAATCGAAGCTAACAAGGCTAGCTATGATATAGAATTAAAAAATCGAGATTTTGAAACTCAGGTGAGAGACATGAGGAAATTAGCATATTTGATGAGGGAGTTGAGAAGAGTCAGTGAGTAAATTAAAATGGTCATACCTGGCTCGTGTGATATCGGATTTCTGTGTTCAAACATGCAAATCGAAGCTAACAAGGCTAGCTATGATATAGAATTAAAAAATCGAGATTTTGAAACTCAGGTCGAGAGACATGAAGAAATTAGCATATTTGAGGAGGGAGTTGAGAAGAGCGAGTGAGTAAATTAAAATGGTCATACCTGGCTCGTGTGATATCGGATTTCTGTGTTCAAACATGCGAATCGAAACTAACAAGGCTAGCTATGATATAGAATTAAAAAATCAAGATTTTGAAACTCAGGTCGAGAGACATGAGGAAATTAGCATATTTGAGGAGGGAGTTGAGAAGAGTCAGTGAGTAAATTAAAATGGTCATACCTGGCTCGTGTGATATCGGATTTCTGTGTTCAAACATGCAAATCGAAGCTAACAAGGCTAGCTATGATATAGAATTAAAAAATCGAGATTTTGAAACTCAGGTCGAGAGACATCAAGAAATTAGCATATTTGAGGAGGGAGTTGAGAAGAGCGTGTGTGTAAATTAAAATGGTCATACCTGGCTCGTGTGATATCGGATTTCTGTGTTCAAACATGCGAATCGAAGCTAACAAGGCTAGCTATGATATAGAATTAAAAAATCGAGATTTTGAAACTTAGGTCGAGAGACATGAAGAAATTAGCATATTTGAGGAGGGAGTTGAGAAGAGCGTGTGAGTAAATTAAAATGGTCATACCTGGCTCGTGTGATATCGGATTTCTGTGTTCAAACATGCAAATCGAAGCTAACAAGGATAGCTATGATATAAAATTAAAAAATCAAGTTTTTGAAACTGACGTCGAAAGACATGAAGAAATTAGCATGTTGGAGGAAGGAGTTGAGAAGAGCGAGTGAGTAAATTAAAATGGTCATACCTGGCTCGTGTGATATCGGATTTCTGTGTTCAAACATGCGAATCAAAACTAACAAGGCTAGCTATGATATAGAATTAAAAAATCGAGATTTTGAAACTCAGGTCAAGAGACATGAAGAAATTAGCATATTTGAGGAGGGAGTTGAGAAGAGCTAGTGAGTAAATTAAAATGGTCATACCTGGCTCGTGTGATATCGGATTTCTGTGTTCAAACATGCAAATCGAAGCTAACAAGGCTAGCTATGATATAGAATTAAAAAATCGAGATTTTGAAACTCAGGTCAAGAGACATGAAGAAATTAGCATATTTGAGGAGGGAGTTGAGAAGAGCGTGTGAGTAAATTAAAATGGTCATACCTGGCTCGTGTGATATCGGATTTCTGTGTTCAAACATGCAAATCGAAGCTAACAAGGCTAGTTATGATATAGTATTAAAAAATCAAGATTTTGAAACTCAGGTCGAGAGACATGAAGAAATTAGCATATTTGAGGAGGGAGTTGAGAAGAGCGTGTGAGTAAATTAAAATGGTCATACCTGGCTCGTGTGATATCGGATTTCTGTGTTCAAACATGCGAATCGAAACTAACAAGGCTAGCTATGATATAGAATTAAAAAATCGAGATTTTGAAACTCAGGTCGAGAGAATTGAGGAAATTAGCATATTTGAGGAGGGAGTTGAGAAGAGCTAGTGAGTAAATTAAAATGGTCATACCTGGCTCGTGTGATATCGGATTTCTGTGTTCAAACATGCAAATCGAAGCTAACAAGGCTAGCTATGATATAGAATTAAAAAATCGAGATTTTGAAACTCAGGTCAAGAGACATGAAGAAATTAGCATATTTGAGGAGGGAGTTGAGAAGAGCGTGTGAGTAAATTAAAATGGTCATACCTGGCTCGTGTGATATCGGATTTCTGTGTTCAAACATGCAAATCGAAGCTAACAAGGCTAGTTATGATATAGTATTAAAAAATCAAGATTTTGAAACTCAGGTCGAGAGACATGAAGAAATTAGCATATTTGAGGAGGGAGTTGAGAAGAGCGTGTGAGTAAATTAAAATGGTCATACCTGGCTCGTGTGATATCGGATTTCTGTGTTCAAACATGCGAATCGAAACTAACAAGGCTAGCTATGATATAGAATAAAAAAATCGAGATTTTGAAACTCAGGTCGAGAGACATGAAGAAATTAGCATATTTGAGGAGGGAGTTGAGAAGAGCCAGTGAGTAAATTAAAATGGTCATACCTGGCTCGTGTGATATCGGATTTCTGTGTTCAAACATGCGAATCGAAACTAACAAGGCTAGCTATGATATAGAATTAAAAAATCGTGATTTTGAAACTCAGGTCGAGAGACATGAGGAAATTAGCATATTTGAGGAGGGAGTTGAGAAGAGCCAGTGAGTAAATTAAAATGGTCATACCTGGCTCGTGTGATATCGGATTTCTGTGTTCAAACATGCAAATCGAAGCTAACAAGGCTAGCTATGATATAGAATTAAAAAATCGAGATTTTGAAACTCAGGTCAAGAGACATGAAGAAATTAGCATATTTGAGGAGGGAGTTGAGAAGAGCGTGTGAGTAAATTAAAATGGTCATACCTGGCTCGTGTGATATCGTATTTCTGTGTTCAAACATGCAAATCGAAGCTAACAAGGCTAGTTATGATATAGTATTAAAAAATCAAGATTTTTAAACTCAGGTCGAGAGACATGAAGAAATTAGCATATTTGAGGAGGGAGTTGAGAAGAGCGAGTGAGTAAATTAAAATGGTCATACCTGGCTCGTGTGATATCGGATTTCTGTGTTCAAACATGCGAATCGAAGCTAACAAGGCTAGTTATGATATAGTATTAAAAAATCAAGATTTTGAAACTCAGGTCGAGAGACATGAAGAAATTAGCATATTTGAGGAGGGAGTTGAGAAGAGCGTGTGAGTAAATTAAAATGGTCATACCTGGCTCGTGTGATATCGGATTTCTGTGTTCAAACATGCGAATCGAAACTAACAAGGCTAGCTATGATATAGAATAAAAAAATCGAGATTTTGAAACTCAGGTCGAGAGACATGAAGAAATTAGCATATTTGAGGAGGGAGTTGAGAAGAGCCAGTGAGTAAATTAAAAGGGTCATACCTGGCTCGTGTGATATCGGATTTCTGTGTTCAAACATGCGAATCGAAGCTAACAAGGATAGCTATGATATAAAATTAAAAAATCAAGTTTTTGAAACTGACGTCGAAAGACATGAAGAAATTAGCATGTTGGAGGAAGGAGTTGAGAAGAGCGAGTGAGTAAATTAAAATGGTCATACCTGGCTCGTGTGATATCGGATTTCTGTGTTCAAACATGCGAATCAAAACTAACAAGGCTAGCTATGATATAGAATTAAAAAATCGAGATTTTGAAACTCAGGTCGAGAGACATGAGGAAATTAGCATATTTGAGGAGGGAGTTGAGAAGAGCCAGTGAGTAAATTAAAATGGTCATACCTGGCTCGTGTGATATCGGATTTCTGTTTTCAAACATGCGAATCGAATCTAACAAGGCTAGCTATGATATAGAATTAAAAAATCGTGATTTTGAAACTCAGGTCGAGAGACATGAGGAAATTAGCATATTTGAGGAGGGAGTTGAGAAGAGCCAGTGAGTAAATTAAAATGGTCATACCTGGCTCGTGTGATATCGGATTTCTGTGTTCAAACATGCGAATCGAAGCTAACAAGGCTAGCTATGATATAGAATTAAAAAATCGAGATTTTGAAACTCAGGTCGAGAGACATGAAGAAATTAGCATATTTGAGGAGGGAGTTGAGAAGAGCGTGTGTGTAAATTAAAATGGTCATAGCTGGCTCGTGTGATATCGGATTTCTGTGTTCAAACATGCGAATCGAAGCTAACAAGGCTAGCTATGATATAGAATTAAAAAATCGAGATTTTGAAACTTAGGTCGAGAGACATGAAGAAATTAGCATATTTGAGGAGGGAGTTGAGAAGAGCGTGTGAGTAAATTAAAATGGTCATACCTGGCTCGTGTGATATCGGATTTCTGTGTTCAAACATGCGAATCGAAACTAACAAGGCTAGCTATGATATAGAATTAAAAAATCGAGATTTTGAAACTCAGGTCGAGAGACATGAAGAAATTAGCATATTTGAGGAGGGAGTTGAGAAGAGCGTGTGTGTAAATTAAAATTGTCATACCTGGCTCGTGTGATATCGGATTTCTGTGTTCAAACATGCGAATCGAAGCTAACAAGGCTAGCTATGATATAGAATTAAAAAATCGAGATTTTGAAACTTAGGTCGAGAGACATGAAGAAATTAGCATATTTGAGGAGGGAGTTGAGAAGAGCGTGTGAGTAAATTAAAATGGTCATACCTGGCTCGTGTGATATCGGATTTCTGTGTTCAAACATGCGAATCGAAACTAACAAGGCTAGCTATGATATAGAATAAAAAAATCGAGATTTTGAAACTCAGGTCGAGAGACATGAAGAAATTAGCATATTTGAGGAGGGAGTTGAGAAGAGCCAGTGAGTAAATTAAAATGGTCATACCTGGCTCGTGTGATATCGGATTTCTGTGTTCAAACATGCGAATCGAAACTAACAAGGCTAGCTATGATATAGAATTAAAAAATCAAGATTTTGAAACTGACGTCGAAAGACATGAGGAAATTAGCATATTGGAGGAGGGAGTTGAGAAGAGCGAGTGAGTAAATTAAAATGGTCATACCTGGCTCGTGTGATATCGGATTTCTGTGTTCAAACATGCGAATCGAAGCTAACAAGGCTAGTTATGATATAGTATTAAAAAATCAAGATTTTGAAACTCAGGTCGAGAGACATGAAGAAATTAGCATATTTGAGGAGGGAGTTGAGAAGAGCGTGTGAGTAAATTAAAATGGTCATACCTGGCTCGTGTGATATCGGATTTCTGTGTTCAAACATGCGAATCGAAACTAACAAGGCTAGCTATGATATAGAATAAAAAAATCGAGATTTTGAAACTCAGGTCGAGAGACATGAAGAAATTAGCATATTTGAGGAGGGAGTTGAGAAGAGCCAGTGAGTAAATTAAAATGGTCATACCTGGCTCGTGTGATATCGGATTTCTGTGTTCAAACATGCGAATCGAAACTAACAAGGCTAGCTATGATATAGAATTAAAAAATCGTGATTTTGAAACTCAGGTCGAGAGACATGAGGAAATTAGCATATTTGAGGAGGGAGTTGAGAAGAGCGAGTGAGTAAATTAAAATGGTCATACCTGGCTCGTGTGATATCGGATTTCTGTGTTCAAACATGCAAATCGAAGCTAACAAGGATAGCTATGATATAAAATTAAAAAATCAAGTTTTTGAAACTGACGTCGAAAGACATGAAGAAATTAGCATGTTGGAGGAAGGAGTTGAGAAGAGCGAGTGAGTAAATTAAAATGGTCATACCTGGCTCGTGTGATATCGGATTTCTGTGTTCAAACATGCGAATCAAAACTAACAAGGCTAGCTATGATATAGAATTAAAAAATCGAGATTTTGAAACTCAGGTCGAGAGACATGAGGAAATTAGCATATTTGAGGAGGGAGTTGAGAAGAGCCAGTGAGTAAATTAAAATGGTCATACCTGGCTCGTGTGATATCG
This sequence comes from Azolla caroliniana, assembly GCF_043228905.1. Lineage (NCBI taxonomy): Eukaryota > Viridiplantae > Streptophyta > Polypodiopsida > Salviniales > Salviniaceae > Azolla > Azolla caroliniana. The sequence goes on from NW_028230621.1 coordinate 49,142, forward strand.
GATTTCTGTGTTCAAACATGCGAATCGAAGCTAACAAGGCTAGCTATGATATAGAATTAAAAAATCGAGATTTTGAAACTTAGGTCGAGAGACATGAAGAAATTAGCATATTTGAGGAGGGAGTTGAGAAGAGCGTGTGTGTAAATTAAAATGGTCATAGCTGGCTCGTGTGATATCGGATTTCTGTGTTCAAACATGCGAATCGAAGCTAACAAGGCTAGTTATGATATAGTATTAAAAAATCAAGATTTTGAAACTCAGGTCGAGAGACATGAAGAAATTAGCATATTTGAGGAGGGAGTTGAGAAGAGCGTGTGAGTAAATTAAAATGGTCATACCTGGCTCGTGTGATATCGGATTTCTGTGTTCAAACATGCGAATCGAAACTAACAAGGCTAGCTATGATATAGAATAAAAAAATCGAGATTTTGAAACTCAGGTCGAGAGACATGAAGAAATTAGCATATTTGAGGAGGGAGTTGAGAAGAGCGTGTGAGTAAATTAAAATGGTCATACCTGGCTCGTGTGATATCGGATTTCTGTGTTCAAACATGCGAATCGAAACTAACAAGGCTAGCTATGATATAGAATTAAAAAATCGTGATTTTGAAACTCAGGTCGAGAGACATGAGGAAATTAGCATATTTGAGGAGGGAGTTGAGAAGAGCGAGTGAGTAAATTAAAATGGTCATACCTGGCTCGTGTGATATCGGATTTCTGTGTTCAAACATGCAAATCGAAGCTAACAAGGATAGCTATGATATAAAATTAAAAAATCAAGTTTTTGAAACTGACGTCGAAAGACATGAAGAAATTAGCATGTTGGAGGAAGGAGTTGAGAAGAGCGAGTGAGTAAATTAAAATGGTCATACCTGGCTCGTGTGATATCGGATTTCTGTGTTCAAACATGCGAATCAAAACTAACAAGGCTAGCTATGATATAGAATTAAAAAATCGAGATTTTGAAACTCAGGTCGAGAGACATGAGGAAATTAGCATATTTGAGGAGGGAGTTGAGAAGAGTCAGTGAGTAAATTAAAATGGTCATACCTGGCTCGTGTGATATCGGATTTCTGTGTTCAAACATGCGAATCGAAGCTAACAAGGCTAGCTATGATATAGAATTAAAAAATCGAGATTTTGAAACTCAGGTCGAGAGACATGAAAAAATTAGCATATTTGAGGAGGGAGTTGAGAAGAGCGTGTGAGTAAATTAAAATGGTCATACCTGGCTCGTGTGATATCGGATTTCTGTGTTCAAACATGCGAATCGAAACTAACAAGGCTTGCTATGATATAGAATTAAAAAATCAAGATTTTGAAACTGACGTCGAAAGACATGAGGAAATTAGCATGTTGGAGGAGGGAGTTGAGAAGAGCGAGTGAGTAAATTAAAATGGTCATACCTGGCTCGTGTGATATCGGATTTCTGTGTTCAAACATGCGAATCGAAGCTAACAAGGCTAGCTATGATATAGAATTAAAAAATCGAGATGTTGAAACTCAGGTCGAGAGACATGAAGAAATTAGCATATTTGAGGAGGGAGTTGAGAAGAGCGTGTGTGTAAATTAAAATGGTCATACCTGGCTCGTGTGATATCGGATTTCTGTGTTCAAACATGCGAATCGAAGCTAACAAGGCTAGCTATGATATAGAATTAAAAAATCGAGATTTTGAAACTCAGGTCGAGAGACATGAAGAAATTAGCATATTTGAGGAGGGAGTTGAGAAGAGCGTGTGAGTAAATTAAAATGGTCATACCTGGCTCGTGTGATATCGGATTTCTGTGTTCAAACATGCGAATCGAAACTAACAAGGCTAGCTATGATATAGACTTAAAAAATCGTGATTTCGAAACTGACGTCGAAAGACATGAGGAAATTAGCATGCTGGAGGAGGGAGTTGAGAAGAGCGAGTGAGTAAATTAAAATGGTCATACCTGGCTCGTGTGATATCGGATTTCTGTGTTCAAACATGCGAATCGAAGCTAACAAGGCTAGCTATGATATAGAATTAAAAAATCGAGATTTTGAAACTCAGGTGAGAGACATGAGGAAATTAGCATATTTGATGAGGGAGTTGAGAAGAGTCAGTGAGTAAATTAAAATGGTCATACCTGGCTCGTGTGATATCGGATTTCTGTGTTCAAACATGCAAATCGAAGCTAACAAGGCTAGCTATGATATAGAATTAAAAAATCGAGATTTTGAAACTCAGGTCGAGAGACATGAAGAAATTAGCATATTTGAGGAGGGAGTTGAGAAGAGCGAGTGAGTAAATTAAAATGGTCATACCTGGCTCGTGTGATATCGGATTTCTGTGTTCAAACATGCGAATCGAAACTAACAAGGCTAGCTATGATATAGAATTAAAAAATCAAGATTTTGAAACTCAGGTCGAGAGACATGAGGAAATTAGCATATTTGAGGAGGGAGTTGAGAAGAGTCAGTGAGTAAATTAAAATGGTCATACCTGGCTCGTGTGATATCGGATTTCTGTGTTCAAACATGCAAATCGAAGCTAACAAGGCTAGCTATGATATAGAATTAAAAAATCGAGATTTTGAAACTCAGGTCGAGAGACATCAAGAAATTAGCATATTTGAGGAGGGAGTTGAGAAGAGCGTGTGTGTAAATTAAAATGGTCATACCTGGCTCGTGTGATATCGGATTTCTGTGTTCAAACATGCGAATCGAAGCTAACAAGGCTAGCTATGATATAGAATTAAAAAATCGAGATTTTGAAACTTAGGTCGAGAGACATGAAGAAATTAGCATATTTGAGGAGGGAGTTGAGAAGAGCGTGTGAGTAAATTAAAATGGTCATACCTGGCTCGTGTGATATCGGATTTCTGTGTTAAAACATGCGAATCGAAACTAACAAGGCTAGCTATGATATAGACTTAGAAAATCGTGATTTCGAAACTGACGTCGAAAGACATGAGGAAATTAGCATGCTGGAGGAGGGAGTTGAGAAGAGCGAGTGAGTAAATTAAAATGGTCATACCTGGCTCGTGTGATATCGGATTTCTGTGTTCAAACATGCGAATCGAAACTAACAAGGCTAGCTATGATATAGAATTAAAAACTCGAGATTTTGAAACTCAGGTCGAGAGACATGAGGAAATTAGCATATTTGAGGAGGGAGTTGAGAAGAGCCAGTGAGTAAATTAAAATGGTCATACCTGGCTCGTGTGATATCGGATTTCTGTGTTCAAACATGCAAATCGAAGCTAACAAGGATAGCTATGATATAAAATTAAAAAATCAAGTTTTTGAAACTGACGTCGAAAGACATGAGGAAATTAGCATGCTGGAGGAGGGAGTTGAGAAGAGCGAGTGAGTAAATTAAAATGGTCATACCTGGCTCGTGTGATATCGGATTTCTGTGTTCAAACATGCGAATCGAAACTAACAAGGCTAGCTATGATATAGAATTAAAAAATCGAGATTTTGAAACTCAGGTCGAGAGAATTGAGGAAATTAGCATATTTGAGGAGGGAGTTGAGAAGAGCTAGTGAGTAAATTAAAATGCTCATACCTGGCTCGTGTGATATCGGATTTCTGTGTTCAAACATGCAAATCGAAGCTAACAAGGCTAGTTATGATATAGTATTAAAAAATCAAGATTTTGAAACTCAGGTCGAGAGACATGAAGAAATTAGCATATTTGAGGAGGGAGTTGAGAAGAGCGTGTGAGTAAATTAAAATGGTCATACCTGGCTCGTGTGATATCGGATTTCTGTGTTCAAACATGCGAATCGAAACTAACAAGGCTAGCTATGATATAGAATAAAAAAATCGAGATTTTGAAACTCAGGTCGAGAGACATGAAGAAATTAGCATATTTGAGGAGGGAGTTGAGAAGAGCCAGTGAGTAAATTAAAATGGTCATACCTGGCTCGTGTGATATCGGATTTCTGTGTTCAAACATGCGAATCGAAACTAACAAGGCTAGCTATGATATAGAATTAAAAAATCGTGATTTTGAAACTCAGGTCGAGAGACATGAGGAAATTAGCATATTTGAGGAGGGAGTTGAGAAGAGCCAGTGAGTAAATTAAAATGGTCATACCTGGCTCGTGTGATATCGGATTTCTGTGTTCAAACATGCAAATCGAAGCTAACAAGGCTAGCTATGATATAGAATTAAAAAATCGAGATTTTGAAACTCAGGTCAAGAGACATGAAGAAATTAGCATATTTGAGGAGGGAGTTGAGAAGAGCGTGTGAGTAGGGTTTAGGGTTTAGGGTTTAGGGTTTAGGGTTTAGGGTTTAGGGTTTAGGGTTTAAGGGTTTAGGGTTTAGGGTTTAGGGTTTAGGGGTTTAGGGTTTAGGGTTTAGGGTTTAGGGTTTAGGGTTTAGGGTTTAGGGTTTAGGGTTTAGGGTTTAGGGTTTAGGGTTTAGGGTTTAGGGTTTAGGGTTTAGGGTTTAGGGTTTAGGGTTTAGGGTTTAGGGTTTAGGGTTTAGGGTTTAGGGTTTAGGGTTTAGGGTTTAGGGTTTAGGGTTTAGGGTTTAGGGTTTAGGGTTTAGGGTTTAGGGTTTAGGGTTTAGGGTTTAGGGTTTAGGGTTTAGGGTTTAGGGTTTAGGGTTTAGGGTTTAGGGTTTAGGGTTTAGGGTTTAGGGTTTAGGGTTTAGGGTTTAGGGTTTAGGGTTTAGGGTTTAGGGTTTAGGGTTTAGGGTTTAGGGTTTAGGGTTTAGGGTTTAGGGTTTAGGGTTTAGGGTTTAGGGTTTAGGGTTTAGGGTTTAGGGTTTAGGGTTTAGGGTTTAGGGTTTAGGGTTTAGGGTTTAGGGTTTAGGGTTTAGGGTTTAGGGTTTAGGGTTTAGGGTTTAGGGTTTAGGGTTTAGGGTTTAGGGTTTAGGGTTTAGGGTTTAGGGTTTAGGGTTTAGGGTTTAGGGTTTAGGGTTTAGGGTTTAGGGTTTAGGGTTTAGGGTTTAGGGTTTAGGGTTTAGGGTTTAGGGTTTAGGGTTTAGGGTTTAGGGTTTAGGGTTTAGGGTTTAGGGTTTAGGGTTTAGGGTTTAGGGTTTAGGGTTTAGGGTTTAGGGTTTAGGGTTTAGGGTTTAGGGTTTAGGGTTTAGGGTTTAGGGTTTAGGGTTTAGGGTTTAGGGTTTAGGGTTTAGGGTTTAGGGTTTAGGGTTTAGGGTTTAGGGTTTAGGGTTTAGGGTTTAGGGTTTAGGGTTTAGGGTTTAGGGTTTAGGGTTTAGGGTTTAGGGTTTAGGGTTTAGGGTTTAGGGTTTAGGGTTTAGGGTTTAGGGTTTAGGGTTTAGGGTTTAGGGTTTAGGGTTTAGGGTTTAGGGTTTAGGGTTTAGGGTTTAGGGTTTAGGGTTTAGGGTTTAGGGTTTAGGGTTTAGGGTTTAGGGTTTAGGGTTTAGGGTTTAGGGTTTAGGGTTTAGGGTTTAGGGTTTAGGGTTTAGGGTTTAGGGTTTAGGGTTTAGGGTTTAGGGTTTAGGGTTTAGGGTTTAGGGTTTAGGGTTTAGGGTTTAGGGTTTAGGGTTTAGGGTTTAGGGTTTAGGGTTTAGGGTTTAGGGTTTAGGGTTTAGGGTTTAGGGTTTAGGGTTTAGGGTTTAGGGTTTAGGGTTTAGGGTTTAGGGTTTAGGGTTTAGGGTTTAGGGTTTAGGGTTTAGGGTTTAGGGTTTAGGGTTTAGGGTTTAGGGTTTAGGGTTTAGGGTTTAGGGTTTAGGGTTTAGGGTTTAGGGTTTAGGGTTTAGGGTTTAGGGTTTAGGGTTTAGGGTTTAGGGTTTAGGGTTTAGGGTTTAGGGTTTAGGGTTTAGGGTTTAGGGTTTAGGGTTTAGGGTTTAGGGTTTAGGGTTTAGGGTTTAGGGTTTAGGGTTTAGGGTTTAGGGTTTAGGGTTTAGGGTTTAGGGTTTAGGGTTTAGGGTTTAGGGTTTAGGGTTTAGGGTTTAGGGTTTAGGGTTTAGGGTTTAGGGTTTAGGGTTTAGGGTTTAGGGTTTAGGGTTTAGGGTTTAGGGTTTAGGGTTTAGGGTTTAGGGTTTAGGGTTTAGGGTTTAGGGTTTAGGGTTTAGGGTTTAGGGTTTAGGGTTTAGGGTTTAGGGTTTAGGGTTTAGGGTTTAGGGTTTAGGGTTTAGGGTTTAGGGTTTAGGGTTTAGGGTTTAGGGTTTAGGGTTTAGGGTTTAGGGTTTAGGGTTTAGGGTTTAGGGTTTAGGGTTTAGGGTTTAGGGTTTAGGGTTTAGGGTTTAGGGTTTAGGGTTTAGGGTTTAGGGTTTAGGGTTTAGGGTTTAGGGTTTAGGGTTTAGGGTTTAGGGTTTAGGGTTTAGGGTTTAGGGTTTAGGGTTTAGGGTTTAGGGTTTAGGGTTTAGGGTTTAGGGTTTAGGGTTTAGGGTTTAGGGTTTAGGGTTTAGGGTTTAGGGTTTAGGGTTTAGGGTTTAGGGTTTAGGGTTTAGGGTTTAGGGTTTAGGGTTTAGGGTTTAGGGTTTAGGGTTTAGGGTTTAGGGTTTAGGGTTTAGGGTTTAGGGTTTAGGGTTTAGGGTTTAGGGTTTAGGGTTTAGGGTTTAGGGTTTAGGGTTTAGGGTTTAGGGTTTAGGGTTTAGGGTTTAGGGTTTAGGGTTTAGGGTTTAGGGTTTAGGGTTTAGGGTTTAGGGTTTAGGGTTTAGGGTTTAGGGTTTAGGGTTTAGGGTTTAGGGTTTAGGGTTTAGGGTTTAGGGTTTAGGGTTTAGGGTTTAGGGTTTAGGGTTTAGGGTTTAGGGTTTAGGGTTTAGGGTTTAGGGTTTAGGGTTTAGGGTTTAGGGTTTAGGGTTTAGGGTTTAGGGTTTAGGGTTTAGGGTTTAGGGTTTAGGGTTTAGGGTTTAGGGTTTAGGGTTTAGGGTTTAGGGTTTAGGGTTTAGGGTTTAGGGTTTAGGGTTTAGGGTTTAGGGTTTAGGGTTTAGGGTTTAGGGTTTAGGGTTTAGGGTTTAGGGTTTAGGGTTTAGGGTTTAGGGTTTAGGGTTTAGGGTTTAGGGTTTAGGGTTTAGGGTTTAGGGTTTAGGGTTTAGGGTTTAGGGTTTAGGGTTTAGGGTTTAGGGTTTAGGGTTTAGGGTTTAGGGTTTAGGGTTTAGGGTTTAGGGTTTAGGGTTTAGGGTTTAGGGTTTAGGGTTTAGGGTTTAGGGTTTAGGGTTTAGGGTTTAGGGTTTAGGGTTTAGGGTTTAGGGTTTAGGGTTTAGGGTTTAGGGTTTAGGGTTTAGGGTTTAGGGTTTAGGGTTTAGGGTTTAGGGTTTAGGGTTTAGGGTTTAGGGTTTAGGGTTTAGGGTTTAGGGTTTAGGGTTTAGGGTTTAGGGTTTAGGGTTTAGGGTTTAGGGTTTAGGGTTTAGGGTTTAGGGTTTAGGGTTTAGGGTTTAGGGTTTAGGGTTTAGGGTTTAGGGTTTAGGGTTTAGGGTTTAGGGTTTAGGGTTTAGGGTTTAGGGTTTAGGGTTTAGGGTTTAGGGTTTAGGGTTTAGGGTTTAGGGTTTAGGGTTTAGGGTTTAGGGTTTAGGGTTTAGGGTTTAGGGTTTAGGGTTTAGGGTTTAGGGTTTAGGGTTTAGGGTTTAGGGTTTAGGGTTTAGGGTTTAGGGTTTAGGGTTTAGGGTTTAGGGTTTAGGGTTTAGGGTTTAGGGTTTAGGGTTTAGGGTTTAGGGTTTAGGGTTTAGGGTTTAGGGTTTAGGGTTTAGGGTTTAGGGTTTAGGGTTTAGGGTTTAGGGTTTAGGGTTTAGGGTTTAGGGTTTAGGGTTTAGGGTTTAGGGTTTAGGGTTTAGGGTTTAGGGTTTAGGGTTTAGGGTTTAGGGTTTAGGGTTTAGGGTTTAGGGTTTAGGGTTTAGGGTTTAGGGTTTAGGGTTTACAC
>NW_028230622.1:0-56852 GCF_043228905.1 Azolla caroliniana
GTTCACTCCTCAAAACCTGCTCCTCCTCGAACAGTGGGGGAGGTGTGAGAGGAAAACCCTAAAGGATGGCCTCTAACAGTGTGTGTGGGGGGAGCCTCTAACTACACTCCTCGAAGGTTGGGTTCACTCCTCGAACTGTGTGTGTGTGTGTGTGTGTGGGGGGGGGGGGGGTTCACTCCTCAAAACCTGCTCCTCCTCGAACAGTGGGGGAGGTGTGAGAGGAAAACCCTAAAGGATGGCCTCCTCACGAAACTGAGGAGGGTGATGCAGCAGCGGCGGGGAGGAGAGGCGCTCCGGCTCCAGCTCCTGCTCCTGCATTTGTGATCCTTTTGTGTCACAAAGAGGCGTCTCTCGGCCCTTGCTCTGGCTCCGGCTCCGGCTCCTGCTCTGATTCCTGCTCTGATTCCTGCTCCTGCTCCGTTGCCTACATGCGCGAGTCAGCCCTCTTGCGCCGCTGCTCTACTATGCCGAGCGGGTCTCCTGGTGAGACGCCCACACCGCAAACCTCCGACGAGGGTTGGCGCGCCGCTCTGCTGCACCCGCTCTCGCAAGAGAGTTCCTTTCCGCTTTCAATATGTTTTGTTGATAATCCTTGTACAGTGCTTAAATACTAGAATTGAATTTCAGGAGCAAAATGTTTTAAGGTTTCATGAACCTAGTTAAGAAAAAAGATGTCATTGTGGTGAATACTTATTTATGGCTTGGAAGAATAACGGTGACGTGAACTTTCATAAAGGATTACATTTAGATTATACTCTAAAAACAAATTATTCTTCAAAGATGTGTTCCTAGTGACCGTAATGTTAGTTATCACCATCAACATTATATTTTGGATTCAACTGTGAGAGTTGACATTGAGCCTGATATGAGTTTTATTTGTTGGAATAAAAAGACAATCTATGTAAGCTCTTGTCACTTGATGTTGATTCAATTAAAGACCATGGAACCTTCTGCTATTCTAAATTATTTGAAACTTATATGAATTTGAAACTTCCCGAGGATTGTATGAATTGTTGAAAGAATATTTATGCCACAAAAGAAAATTATCACATTTTATGCCATGTACAAGAGAAATCACAAGCATAGACCGTCCAAATTTCTAATAATAGTACCAAAAAGGTAGCCTAGTCTATCTATCCTTCATAGTGCTCGTAGATTTTGTCTATACATATCATTCTTTGTAAGCTAGCATCATTTTTGCATCAACACCATTTATCCAATACGCTTATTTACCACCAAATGAGGCTTCTTGCAAGTACATATACCTGCAAGTACATATACTCGAACATTTGTCTTATCAAGAGACCAACTTCTTATGAAAAGACAGTAAAAGAATGTTATGAAAAGACCAGCCTGTTTTCTTTTCCAATACGAATTCTAACCCAAGTCACATAATATAATCTATATGCTTAATATGTGCCATGCCTTTGTGTTTATGATCATTAAATTTTCAACTTCTCAAAGTTATATGAGCTATAATCATATTAATTATAAGACATGTCAACAAGTTGTGTAGATTAGTTTGTTTCTATTCACATGTACATAAAACCAGAAGCATGTTAGGAATATGATAGCATGCACAAATCCACATTCTCATTGAAAGCTCTTACATGTATGAAAATTTCAAACCATAACCTTAAGTTGACCATTTCGATTTTAAATTTTAAATTTATTTTTTTTGCATAAAAAGGATGCGACATTAGTATTAAGAGATCAACCCCAGGCTTAGCAGTCCCCATTGGATGCATACAAAAATGACATGGATTGTCTTGAACATTTCCTCCACTCACTAATTGATATAAGTCTATGAATCAACCATCCTAAACTAACAATTTTTCCGCTCATTTTTATGCCCCACATCCATTTCCAAAATTGCTTGAATTGTAGAGAAATTTCATTCCTTCCCCAGAAAACATTCATAGCCGGTTCATTCCCTGACCTCGCATTTAATATTTTCTTTCCAATGTTTACATAATATTGAAAAAAAGACAATTGTGATATTTGATCTTGCACTGGCACCTTCTTATAAAACTATCTAGGCTCCTAACTTAACTAAACACTAGTCTCCTTTCCATAATCCACCACCTCCATAAAAAGATTCACCTTTTGTGGGTCCGGATCAAAAGAAGTAGTTCAATCCATCAATTGCAACCATCATCGTTGCCTCTTTTTGTAAACAAGAAGAAAACAACTCATTGTGTGTGTGTGTGTGTGTGTAACATAATTGACCATCGTCATGTACATCAAAAGTCATAAAATCTACTCCCTTATTGATGCCCTTACCCCAATCAAAACATCCATTCAAGTAAAGAAACATATCCACTTATGTGTAGAAGTTTCAAAGTGCATCTAGGCATTATAAATATGTCTATATCACATAACCATGTGACAGATAAAGCATGTCATGGATTTTGAAATGTTGATCATATTTGAAAAACCTTTAGATGATTAGCTACAACAAAATACTCATAATACATACAGAAAATTATGTTAAATGCCCTATTTCCAAATTCACTCTATGTGAATAAATGATGTAGAAATGGCAAAACGGTAAATGTATTTAATCCACGCATATTATCCTCACAACGTAATATGAGGAATAGTTGTGGAGTTGATAATAATGAGTAACACTCAAAAGTTAACTAGTAGAAAATCCCAATATAAATACTAAATGATGTTGGGGTTTCTTAGTCTAAACCTCAATCATACAAATGATTCTACCCATTATCAACAACTTTTTGCTTAGCTTGGCAAAGAATCATTCTTCTTATGGAATGAAATATAGTCTATCAGCAACGATGATATGTTTTGTTAGTGGAATCAGGTAATGCAAAGTATCACACCCACACACCCAATGAGAACAAATATGTCCATCCTCCCCACCCAAAAGTAAGTTATGAGAAACATGTGTGGCCCCTTATGAAGTTATGAGGATGGCCCCTTATGTGAACTTTCAAGAGTGTATATGTGCCCCTCATTTATATTGAGTTAAAACCAACATCAAAATAGGTGTCATAATATATCCAGTGAAGTTCAATAATATTAGCAAGTAAAGAACAATAATGCGCCTTTGGATTCTATACAAGATTGCTTGAGTATAAAGTTCCCATATAAACACTCCATGTACACGTATTTGTCTTTACCCATTATGCACCCAACAAAGCCGAGTATAATTTTAAGATGTGCAACCTTCCAAAAACTAAACATTAACCTTCCAAACCTCTATTTTTTAATATCATTTTGTTGCAATACCAATTTCCAACTTACCCACTTATTATCTGCCACTCAAAAGTCATATTTCAACACTCGTAGTTCTCTAAAATAAGATACATAGTAAAAATTTGTGATGTATGTCCATTTGATCAATTTTAGTGTATTTATCCAATTTGTTTATACCTAGATCATGTGGATTACTTTTGAGGCGACAAAGAGTGGCAAGACGTCGAAGTAGTTCCCAACATGTCAAAGGTATTACTTTAGAGTATAAAGAAGAGAGAACACATTGACAATATGTATATGGGACTTGGGAACATTTCATTTAGGCAAGTTGTCTTGTCCTTTGACATGATGTTAACTATTTCAAAAGCCAACCTCAACGAATTGACACTTCCAAATGCACAAAGTCGGAAATAACCAACCAAATAAGCTATTACAAAAAGTGAAGCATATAAAATTCCTATAAAAGGAGCCATTTGTATCATGTAGTTAGAAAGTGTGACTTCTCTTCCTTGATTTTCTATAAAAATAAGAGTATTATAGATACACCAAGCACACGTTTTGGAAGAATCGAAATTTCAAATTAGAATGGTGACAATGAAACATACTCATGACTTGATAAAACACGTAAGCCTTACCAATATTAAATAAGCACTTAGTAGGAGAAAATATCAATGTCCACTGAAGTTGGATTACCAATGGCCGATGAGTTTTGGGAAAAACATTGGTTCTATTCTTTAAGAACATTTTCCCAGAATGAACATGGCGTTCAAGTGTACCATAAAAAAGAACATGATGTCCATCTATCATAGTAATGAATAGAATAATGGATATTTTTTTGCTGCGTCGATTACCTCAAACCGTCCATAGTTGTTGTCTAGTACTAAAATGTTCAATAAGGAAACACATGATGAAGGGTTTTCTCGATGCAAGAGTGAATTCAACATGATTGAAGAGTGGAGTTACAAAATGAATGAGAAGTTAAGAGAAATGTTATAAAAGAAAGGAACATGATTCTATATTCTATGGGGAAACATGCAACTATGGGGGTCCACGATTGGCGTCGATCACGAACTAAGGTCATGTAGAGACCCTCATTTTGTGCATGAGAGAGAGAGAGAGAGAGAGAGAGAGAGAGAGAGAGAGGCATTTAACATCCACCATTGTGACCTAGCCCATGGGAAGGATTGAACTTGGGTTCTCTTAATCTATTACTTTGCTTCTACAATGTAAACCACCAAGAAAAATAAAATATTATCGTCCACGGAGAGGCCATGACCTTGGGACAAAATAAACATATCATCTTGGATGTGACTCCTTCCTAAAATGGGGGCTTACTACTCTATAGTGACAAACTCTTTAAGTGCTCTCTATGTGATAATAATGTATGGAAATATGTGCTCACCCTTCTTGGTGGAGATTTGAGTATTATCCTTGAAAACGCACTTGTGACATAATTGAAGGTGGCGAACATGAAATTATAAACAATTCTATGAGAGTTTCCAAATAGCTTTCCACTACCACGTCATAGAAGACGGTCAAACCTTCATTCATGGAACAATGGAACAATGTTAAACTTTGCACCCATTATCCTTGGTAACCTTTTCTAAGCTTTGGTTCTCCAATTGAGCTATTTTCACACTACCATTTGGGAAAATCCATAATATTCACTTTGTTTGGGCTATAGCTTGTCTTTCGCCATCATAGCATTTTCATGTGCATTGCATGCTCTAAAATTCCCTTTCGACATTTGCACTACTAGCTCCATATGACTTAGGTCATCTTCTCTTTGATGTGAGATGCATGGGGGTGCATGTGGGGAGACTCATTGACAATGCCTATTTGGTGTCACATTCTATTGCAATGCCCCACCTTCAATTGCATTCAAATTTTCTCTTCCCACATTTTCAACCTTGACCCTATCCCAATCACCACAATTTTGTCCCAACGACATTGTAGTCAATCAATTGCAACATCTCCATTTGATACATGAAAATGTTTCACTTTGGTTCACAAGTCATATTTGATCATCAAGGCAATAATAATATGTAAACTATTCCTCCATACCTTTTCATAAATTAAAGATATTGTAGTATCCCCAACATACCTACATGTATTATTAAATTGGTGTCTAAAGGAAACCATGAGTTAACAAATTAAGCTTCCAATTCTCTTGATTAGGACGTGCCCACCTTTTGATCAGAATCATACTTCGAGTTTGAGGGGAATAATGGACATATATTAATAGGGTATTTTGGTAATTTTCCCTATACATACATATATACATTTGAATTAAAACCATATTGCATTCCATATATTTTCCTACTATCACAAACATATTTTTATATCCTTGAAGAAACTAGTTGAAACTTGAGATTTTGTTGCTCTCTTCGAAGGCTAGTCAAGGATACCATCATAATAAAGTTCTCTATCCCATGTGTATCTTTGCCGAGCACTCAAATGTATCTCATGGAAGATACAAGGCCATCCAACATATAGCCACATGAGAATCCATCGGTACATCGAAACTCATCAATGTACTATCCAATGTATATAGCCATGTAAAATGGCATCCATTCCATACATTGAACCTCATTAATATGTTGGGTTTACATGGCTACACATTGATCCGTTAGCCATACTAATTAATGTCTGTGTCATACTAGTTGTAGCATACTAAAATCGTATGTTGGGGCACCATCTCATACATACATACATACATACATACATACATATAGAAAGATCAAATTGACAAACAACAATACTTAGTTTGGGAGTTGATGAAAGTTGAAGGCCATCTCAAGGTTGACTTATGATGCGAAGAAACACTTCAAGAGATTTCTCTTGGGTCATAGATGATCTTATGGTTTTTTTTGGGGGGGGGGGAGCCTCTTGAGGTTTTTATGGTGAGAAGAGGCGTTGCATCTAAAGCCCAAAGGGTATAAGTAAGGGGTGGTGAGTGAACGAAACATTCGCACACAAAAAAACGATAAACACTACATCATATATAACTGGCGAATCGAAAAGATGTAAAAAAGCATTCTGTAAGCTCAGGTGTTTTCCTTTACAGAGTCTGGGCGCTGAGAGGTCGGTAACGTGTGTGAGTGACGGATGCCGGGCAAGTGTTTCAGTTTTGATTGAGCTCCAGAGGGGTAACTTTTTTATTTAGTATTTTGGTGGTTATGTTTTTTTTTACTACTAACTTGGGTGGGATGGTGGGCAAATGGACAATGTAAGGAATAAGACAAGAAAGGTGGACATACACACACATTAGAAGAGTGAAGGGGAGTAATAATTAAATGAACGATGGTAGAAATGATAAAGAGAGAAGAGCAAGAAAGAAAAGTAAAGAAAAGTAAAGAAAGAAAGTGAGAGAGTTTTGTCTTGGGGTGAATAATTTGAGACCCCAAGCCCCAAAAAAAAAAGAAGAGGAAGGGAAAAAAAAATGGAAAAGAATAAATAAATAAAAAACAAACAAAATAATTGAGATTAAAAAGTAATTAAAAATAATAAATTAATTTTATGTTTTAAAAAACATAAAACATAAAAACAGGTAAAAAAAGAAGAAGAAGAAGAAGAAGAAGAAGAAGAAGAAGAAAAAGCAGGAAAAAAACGAAGCGAAAAGGAAATAAATGGAAAAAGGGCAATTTTGGGGATTTACATGAAAAAAAAAAAAGAAAGCGGAGAAAAAAGCAGAAAGCAAAAAGCAAAAAGCAAAAAGCAGAAAGCAGAAAGCAGAAAGCAGAAAGCAGAAAGCAGAAAGCAGGATTTTCATGCGCACCGCTAGCGGCCGCTCATTTTTTTGGTTTGCTTTTGGCGGCCGCCCATTTTTTTTGCTTTCCTCGATAAATCTGCGCATTTTGTTCACAGAGGAAAAAAGCAAAAAAAAAGCAGGAAAACAAAAAAGCAAGAAAACGAAATCTAAACCCAAATTTCTGGGGGCTTCCGCTTTTTTGTTTGTTTGATTGATTTTCTTTCTATTTCATCCAAATTTAATTAAAAAAAAAAAAAACAGAATCAACTCAAATTCGCTTAATTTAAAAAAAAAAAAACAAAAAATTTTGCTGAAAGATTTCATTCTTTTTTGTTTAATAGAAATTTCCTAACCCTAAATATCTAATTACATTTTTATTTTTGTTACCTGCTTTTTTTTCCAAAGATTAATAATATAATTAGTTTTACTGCTTTGATTGTTTTTTTTCCTGTTTTTTTTTTTTTTTTGTGGGCTTTCCTTCGATTCAATCAAACCAAGAATTAAACGCGAAATAGAAGAAACGCATTTTGCTTTCTCATTAAATTTTTACTGCACAAAAAAAAGACAGAAATAAATCATCATTCACGACCTGTGAAGTGAATTGATAGATAAATCCGAATTCCTCTCTGCAAATGATAAATCCATTTCAATAATAATTCCCTGCCGCTTCTCTCCCCTTCCAATTTTCTGTGTACAGAGAGAGAGATTCTGGCCCCCAATTAATTCCTCTCTGTTTTCAATTCTTCTTCTTCTTCTTCTTCCTCTTCTTCTCAATTGATGCAATGAAAATTGTATATATACAAAATTTACAATACTAAAAACACAGCGGATCAGCAGACTTATTATTATAATAATTCTCTTCCAAAAAATTTATTCTGTATTAATTTGTTTTAATTTGTCGTCGAAATACATAAATTACTCAGAGAATTTTTGGCTCTGCAATTCTGCGCGCCTTCCCCCCCCCATGGTAGGTTATTATTAATAATTATTATGATTATTTGTTTTGGAAATTCGAATAATAATAATAATAATAATTGATGAAATTAAATTCTCATTAATTAAGTTCCTTCCTCCGTTCTCATTAATTAACTCTGATTTCTGTGTTTTGCAAAAAAATTTAAATTCTGGGAAGTTGAATGGATTAACACCATCAGGGCTCTCAGGAAATGAATCACCATTTAATTTGTTTCTGCTGGATTTCATCTTCTTCTTCTCTGTTTTTGTTTTTATTTTTCTTAATTCTGATTTGAAATTTCAAGCTAATTTAGAAATCTGTCCTATAATTCCTTTGAATCATTAAATGTTTCCCAAAACAAAAAAATATCTAACAAATAAAAACCATTTAATTCTCGATTCTGTCTGTCATTTCTTTTAGTGCCGCCGAAGCGTTAAAAAGGAATATGCAGGAATTTAAATTAATTAAATAAAATTTCACCCCCCCCCCCCTAAAAAAATAACAATTTAATTGAATTGTTTACGACAAATCGGTTCAACATTTTTTTTTTTGGCATTAAGACAAAGAGAAGGGGGGGAAAAATCCATTGATTAATTAAAAATAATTCTAAAAAATAATTTAAAAACATAATTTTAAAAAATAAAGAAAAAAATGGAAGTAAAAAATAAAAATAAAAAGTATATAAATGAAAAAATAAAAAATGGGAAAAAATAAAAAAGGAAAACAAAAATAAAATAAAAAAGAAGAAGTATAAATACACATAAAATATAAAGGAACCGCTGCAGCAATGTTTTGAGAAATTGTGAAAGTAGCCCTTTTGTCTAATTATATAATTTATTACTGTAATGAATAAAAATGAGCTAAAAAAAAAGAAAGAAATTAAAATCTATAAGCAAAAATAAATAATTGCGAGAAATTAAGAATAACGCAATTTCCTATTTAAAAGAGCGAAATAAGAAAATCAAAGAGGAAAAAATAAAAATAAAAATAAAATAAAATACCGTTAAAAAAATGAATTTATTTATATCCTCCACCTCTTCCTTTTCTGCACCGCTTTTTTTTTTTTCCTTCTTTTTTGAAATTAAAAAAACACGGAGAAAAAAAGAAGCGAATATCGCTCCCATAATTAAAAACCCACAAATTAATTTAATTAAAAGAAAACCGCCCCCGAAAAAAAAATTCAATTAATTAAATAGAGCAGGACGAAAATAATTAAAATTAAAGCAAATATAAAAAAATTGAAAAAAAATTAAATTTGTTAATGGCCGTAATTGGGCAAAGCAAATATAAAAAATTTTTAAAAAATTAAAATTGTTAATGGCCGTAATTAGGCTAAGCAAATATAATTAAAAAAAAAAAACTGAATTATATAGCCTCAAATGACTCATAATTATAAATTATTATCATTAATAATAATAATAATAATTATTATTATTATTAATTATTTGTTCTGCACCTTACTTTTTTTTGCCTTTTGTATATATAATTACTTCCTCTTCCTCTTCTTCTTCTTCTTCTTCTTCTAATTCTTCTCTGTCTGTCTGTCTGTCTCAGTCTCAGAGAAACAGAGCAGAGCTTTTAATTTATATACAGAAACTCAGACAGACAGACAGAGAGAGAGAGACACACACACACAGAGTAGCATAAAAGAAGAAAGAAGGAAGAAGAAGAAGAGTCATTTTGAGAGAGACACAGAGCTTCTGGTTTTGAGAGAGCTCCTTCAATTCCAAGATTTTGTTTTTTTTGTTTTTTCTTTTTGTCTGAGAGGAAATTGTTTTGCTGCTTCATCTCCCCCCCCCCCCCCATTCATTCATTCAATTCATCAATAATTCATTCAAAAATAAATAAATAAAAAATCTTTGCTTCTTTTCTCTGTCTTTTGATTTTTTTGGGTTTTTTTTGTTTGCTTTTATATCTGCAATCTCTGCTTCTTCTCTTCTTCATCTTCTTCATCATCTTCTTTCTCCATGCTCTGTGTTTTAGCTGTTGATTATATATGTCTCTTCATCTCTCTGTTTCTGCTACTACTTGGCTAACTACTACTTAGCAATCTTCCTTCAAATACCTTCTTCTGTTTCTTCTGCTCTACATTTGTCACCATTACTGTTGTTATTTAGCCTTCTTCTCCTGCCTTTTCCCTCTGTTTAATCTCCTCTGTTTTTTTTCTTTTGGAATTTTATCTTCAGTCATTCTCTGATCACCCCCCATCATCATCACCATGCCCCCTCCTCAGAAACCTAATTCTTCTTCTTCTACTTCTTCTGCAGTCATCAAAGTTCAAAAGAAGTTCAAATCCACCAAATTACCCCTACCTTCTATTCCAGCTTCTTCTTCTTCTTCTTCTTCTTCCCCTTCATCATCTTCTAGTCAGGTAACCACTACTGCTCCTACTACAACCTGCACTAACCCTAACCCTAACCCTAACACTAACCCTAGCTCTAATTCTGATCCAAATGCCAAGAATGCCAATACATCCAGTGCTAACCCTAATCTAGCAGTGTTGCTAGACTCACCAAAGAGCCTCCATCAAAACATGAGGAGAGTCCGAGTAATTTGCACTGACCCGGATGCTACTGATTCATCTAGTGATGAAGAGACAGAGAGGATTTCAAGCAGCAGAAGATTAGTAAAGATAACCAGTCATAACAATATTGTACCTAAAAGAGTGGTCAGAGAGCTTTTCATTCCACCTCTGCCTCCTCATATCAACAGTAACATTACTAACAGTAACAGTAATTGCCACAGTGATGATCTTTCTAACCCTAACCCTAACCTTCCTTTCTTGAATGCTCCTTCGTCTTCTTCTCCTTCATCTATCTCTTCCCCATTGCATTGCCTCGATGAGCAAAGCTCCTCTCAACAGAGTGAGCTAATTACCTGTCATGATTACCCTAGGTCAATGTATCCATGGCTGCACAAAAGGAAGCTAAACGCAAGCTCATCATCCATATTCTCCTCCAGAAGAACGAATCTGAAGAAGTGGATGTCTTCAGATGTTTCCAAAGGGAAGCCTCCACTGTCTAATCGGAAGTTACATGGGCATCATAGCATCAGGAAATCATGTAATGCTAATAACAAAGCAAATGCAGACACAAGTAGTAATGATCTTTCCACTAAACCTAGTGCTGGTTCTGCTACATATAGATACATTGGTGTGAGGCAGCGGAGGTGGGGCAAATGGGCAGCTGAGATTAGGGATCCTTCACAAGGTCTGAGGCTATGGCTGGGTACCTATGACTCTGCTAAAGAAGCTGCCATGGCTTATGATGCTGCTGCAAGGCAATTAAAGGGACCAAAGGCCCCTACAAATTTCCCTACCTGCTCTGATTCTCCCTCCTCTGCACCTCCTTCACTGACCTTAGATGTGGATTCTACCATTAGCTATGATGTGATAACACCATCAAAGAATGAGCAGTACTCTTGGGGAAATGCCTTCTTTGGTGATACTGTTGTACACGAGAATCAGATTGGACATAGCCAGGATATGAAGTACTCCAGTCATCCTGAGGATGATTGGCCTCATATTGATCTGCATGATCAAGGCTACGGTGAAGATGAACTGCTTCCTTTGTACTCAGATTTTGAAGCTATGGAAGATAGCCTTCTCATTGGGTACTCTCCTAACTCTGTCTTGGAAAGCTCCTTGGACATGGAGACTGTGAAGGAGAAGAAGAATATCAACACTAGTAGCCTACCCTATCATAGTCAGTACAGTCACTCACACAGTACTTGTATGATGGTTCTTTCACCTTCCTCTGTTCTGGAGAATCCTGCTCTCTCTGATGATTGCACCTCAGGTGCCTTTCAAGTTACATCTGGTGAGTAGTGCCCTAAACTTTCTCTATGTAAGAGGAGGTATTAATGGTCATGCTTATGGTGCATGTGGATATGGGCATGCTTCTGTCTGTCTCTACATGCATGTGGTATAGATTTATGCTATGCTTATGCTGTATGTGGATGTGGGCATGATTTTGTCTGTCTCTGTATGGATGTGGTATAGATGTATGTGCTATGCTTATGCTGTATGTAGATGTGGGTATGCTTATGTCTGTCTCTGCATGAATGTGGTATAGATGTATGCCATGCTTATGCTGTATGTGGATGTGGGTATGCTTATGTCTGTCTGTTTCTTTCTACATGCATGTTGTAGAGATGTATCCCATGTTTATGTCTGTCTCTGCATTTATGGTGGATAGATGGTTGCCATGGTTATCTCTGTCTCATGTCTGTCTTTGCATGCATGTTTCATAGATATATTTCATGCTTATGTCTGCCTCTGGATACATGTATAATAGATGTTCGCCATGCTTATGTCTTATGTCTATCTCTGCATGCATTTTGCATACATGTATGCCATGGTTATGTCTGTCTCTGCATGCATGTTGTATAAATGTATGTGGTGTTTTGTGTATGTTATGCTTATTTCTGTCTTTGCATGCATGTTTTATAGATGTATGTGGTGGTATGTGTATGTGATAGGTTTGTTTGGGTATATGCTAAACCCTAAACCCTCAAGACAAATGTACTCTTATTCACATTCTGGTGGCTTCCTTTGCTTTTTGTGTGTGTAGATTCTGGTATGCTGGATGTGTCTTCAAGTAGAGACATCTCCATGACCTCTGAGGCCATCCCATCCAAGTCTGAAAATGGAGGCTTTGTGGACAGAATGATGTTCTCTCATGAGCCCAAGGTGGAGCCACACTATGAGAGGTCACTCTTCAGCTCATGCTTTGGTGGATATGACAGCATGTATGGTGGATTTAAGAATGCTGAAGGCCAGCCAGATGCAGTAGGGTTTGGGGTGGGTCTAGGGAACCTGAGAGAAGAGGAAGGTGATGGATATGGTGGGGGTGAGGAAGAAGACATGGATGGTGTTGTTGGCCTATCAAGCTTTGAGCTAGATGCTGAAGCTTTGACATGGATTAATGTCTCTGAGGATTGAAAGCCATGGTATTATCATTTTGCTGCTGGTTTTGCCCATAGCTCCTACAAGAATTGATGAGCCATGGCTACTATGACCATATATATATATATACATCATTCCAAATCCATGTCATGCCTGTTATACATCCATCAATGTATGTTATAGCCATCCATCCATCCATTCCTCCATGCATTTAGGCATCATCTATCCATCCATCCATGCATTGCATGCATGTGACCACAATTCAATTCATCCATTCATCCATCAATCCATGCCTCAAATACATCATTCAAATCCCTTTACCCACATTAGCTCCAAAAGAGTGCATTGCAGAAAGATCCAAATCACAATGATGGCCATGGTGATGGTGCAAATATGTATGCCTAATGTGATGTGTCTTCCTTAAACCTTTGGGGTTCCTAGATCATTGGAATTTAGGAAGAAAAGACATTAAGGAGGGGTTTGGGGCAAAAACAATAACACCTTAGAATGATGTTAAGGGTGTGAGATTGTGAGCTAGTTTTGATTTATATATTATATACACATACAGATATATAGATACCTATATAATATATATATAGATATAGTTAGCTAGTTTGCTTTAGGGGCTTTTTTCCCCAAAGGGCGTCTTACTTCAGCCCTCCCCTAAGTAGACCCAGTTTTGGTTTTTGAGTACTTGATTGGATAGTGAGCTCCAAGTTGAGTTGAGTTTGTGTAAAAACCTTTGAGATTTGGAGTTTAGGGAAACCCTAAAAATCCTAAACCCTAACCCCAAGAGTTTTTTTTTTTTGAGAGGTTAAGCAATATTTAATTTGCAACCTTTCTTAATGTATTTGAGTCAAAAAAGAAAGATATTTCCTAGATTTACATAAATCTATAAATAGCGAAAAAAAGAAGGAAGAAGAATATGAAGTTTCTTACTTGTCCTACCATTGTGTAGTGTCTTTTTTTGTTTGTGTTATTAATGGTGTTTCTTTTTGTTGTCTCTACCTTGTTGTGATGTGTTTCAATTGGAGGGATGGGATTCGATAACGCGATTGGATCGAGTCGAGTCGGTATCTGTATGGATACCATTAGATTGTGGGTGTTAAATTGGGATAAGGATGTTTGGGTGTGTCCCATAGTGTTTTTTTTAAAGGCCTAGGATGAAGAAAATGTGTAATTGTACATGCTTGTCATGAGGAGATTTGATGATGTAAAAAGGTATGTGTAATATATTGACCCAAATCAAGCCTTTAAATGCCTCACTTGTCTATATCACATGGAAGGAAAGGGGGTTAGGAGGTTTTATTTTGTTGCAAAAAAGTAAAAGAGGCAAAAGGAAAAAGCAAAGAAACGAAGACCAACCAAAAAAAGCATGCTCCAAATCTAATGTAAAAAGCTAGAAAGTCGTTGGCATATTCTCCATTCTTTTTGCAAAAATGTAGTAATTGTTGTGTGTTGTGTTGGGTTGGAGAAAGAGGGAGAATGTTTTTGCCATCCCTGGGACCGATGTAATTTGCTACAATCTCGTCTCTTTTCAATGTCGTTTGTTATTGGTGATGGTGGTGGTGGTGGGAATTTTGGGTTTTTGACACTGGGTTTTAACTAATGGGAAGGATTTTAGAATGCTAGCTAGCTCACTAGGGTCATGAAGAGCGAGAACACTTTGAGAAAAGGTAAAAAGCCATACACAGTGGATGGGTCAAACATGGAAGATTGTGAACAATATTATTGCCTAAAGTTTTGCTAGGGGATGGGGTATGGGCATCTTGTATTGAAAATGCCACAAAAGAGATCATCTTTTGACCATATTGAAGCGCATCATGTGAAGCTTTACCTTTAACTGAGAGTAGTCATTTGTTAATGTGTATGAAAGTAGTTGTGCATCGGAGGCCACAAGGTTCGAGCTTTCGCCCCTTCACTAATGAATGTGTTAGCATGCATGCATCACACTTTAGTCATTTCTCCATTGTATCATTTGGGGAGTTTTGGTGTTTCTATGCCATTTGTGTGTAGTGCTTGAGACCTTGAATGATGTACGTGATTCTTTATTATATTTGAGGGTAATGGTGTATTTCATTCAAAGGGGCATGTTGTGCTTGAACCTTGTACCATGTCAATGATTCTTTATCATCTCCTCGTTTTAGCCTTGGTTTAGATTGGCCTTTTCGGGTGTGCATTTTACAATTTCAAATTTGAGGTTAGGATATTTTTGTTTGCAATGTTATAGATTCAGAATGGGAACATTTTAATTGTGAAGGGGGTAGGGCTTGAAGCTTGGACCATGTATATAGTTCTTTTATCCCGTCCCCATTTTGTAGTTAATTTAGAATTTGGAGTGGTCTTTTTACATGGAAGATGCTACAAAAATCAAATTCAAGAGTTTGGATTCACAAAGTTCGAACATGCGCTGTGTTGTTGTTAATAGTACCGCGTAGGTTCTGACATGAATTTGGAAGGAAGGACCACAACACTTTGAGGAAGTAAAATTTCACTTTGGTTTCATGTCAGATTTTTCTTTATTACTGTTGAGTGTCAAACCTCACCCTTTGTTGCTATGTTCTTTTGAGCTCTTTGTATTTTGATTTGGTAATATATGGGACATGCATGTACATATTTTGACAGTTTTTTCTTAGAAAATGATTTGTTTGGCTAGGGGAAGGACATTGCATGTAACTAGGGTCTCTCTTCTTGTTTGTTTGGCATGCTACATCTTGATTTCCCCTAGAAATATTTCGATAAACTGAAGTGTCGAAGGATGCTTCTAGTGGCAGCTTTTAACCGTGAAGAGTACGACGACTCTACATGTTGCTAAGAATGTCAATATGTTTCCATGGTTGCACATGAAAGAAGTTCCTTGTATGGGATCATGTTTCACATTGATAAATGTGTAGTATAGTTTGAGGAGTGGATTTGCAATTTGAGCCTTAGGCAGTGAATGCCAAATGTTTGAGCTGATGATGTTTCTTCTTCCTCATTATACATTGAAGACGATGATTACCTACATCTAGGAATATAAATATGTTCCATAGAGGCATGTAAAAGAAAAAAAGTCTTACGCAAAACCAATTGCATTGGTAAATGTGTGGTGTGGTTTGAAATGAATGTGTGGATTGGCAATATTTGAAAACTAGACTATGAATTTGTAATGTTTCACTTATTGATGCAATGAAGGTTATCGTCATCAGTTACCACTTTGCTTGGGAGACGATATTTTCATTATTAGTTATATTAGCAAGGGAGCTTGAATTGCTCAAAAGTTTCCTCGAAATGGCATAGGCACGACAGAGGAAAAACTTAGCGATGCGAGGAATTTCTTACTCTCACCGAGAAGCAACCTTCTAGTTGGAGCACAACACGAGGGTTTTAATAATAGTTTTGAGTAGAAAGAGACCCAGATGACTAGAGGAAAAAAAAAGGTGACAAAAATGGGAAAACGAAAAGGGTAAAAGACATGAAAGGTGTCATCAGAGTGAACTGCCAGCGCGGACGAGGAAGCAAAGATCAAAGGGGTGGGATAAGATAAACACATGTTGGAGGGTGTGAAATTATTGAGCAAGCGAAGTGGGTTATATGATACTATCTGGGGGTTGTGCGAGGATGCTTGTTGCTTTCTTTTTAAAAGGGAAGATATGGGGATGTGCATGTGTGGCTCAAAAACAAATACTTCTATATAATAAAAGGTGGTCTTTCCCTAACTTTAGAGTATCTCTAAGGTTAATGGACTGGTCATGGGGAGGGAGGGGGACTTTTGTCCTATCATGGAGAGAACTAAAGTCTCCCTTTTTTTAGAGAATATTGTATGTTGCCAAGACACTCCTCTCCCAAAAAAGTCCATTAAAAGAATTGAACAACAAAAGGAACTTATTTCTCTTCTCAATATCCTTTGTCATAATGAACTATTCTTAGATTGTTTTATCTTCTCCTTGTAGAATGTTTAATTAACTTTTTGATGAGTATGTTTTTTTCCACCCCAAATAGAGGAGGAATTCCTCCTCCAAAATATCAGTTCTTTCATTGAAATACAAACACACACGCACACATTATGTGTGTATATATATATATATATATAGATCATGGCTCTACATATAGATTTAGATATTCATCCTCTTCTTCTTCTTCGCCCTTTTAAGTAATGTCTTTACACAAAACACACACACACATATTATATAACACCCTTTTTTTTGTTGCACAACTCTAACAAACTACCACCCTCTCAAATATCCTTTGTTCCTAAGATTCGTGCTCTTGTTGTCACCCTTCTTTTAATAAATCCACTCATTTCCTTTTTTTACCTTATTTGTACATCATCCCAAGGTTATGACATTTTAGATCATGTTAGAGTTCCCTTTGTAAGCTCACGAGTTGCATAATTTACTTCCTTATGCCCGATTCTAGTTACAAATTCACGCATCATATCATGTCCATGGCTGAATAGAACATGAATGGTTGAATTTTTAGCTGTAGACTCGTGCAACATCTATAGAATATGAAATTCTATAATAATTTTAGTGCAATCACCTCTATAGAATATTACATCTCATGCCACGTTTTTGCTTGTCTCTATAGGATTTTGACTCCCTTTAATTGGGGGTCTTGGAAGGCTCTATAAGATATGCACAATTAAGTATACCTCCCCATGACTAGTTTTAGTTCAAGTCGGTTGTTAGACAATTAAATATACTATCACATGGTACATCTTAGCAAAGTGTTCCAAGAATCTATTTAAGATACATGACCATGCGAAGGTTTACTAGCTAGAGTCTTGCAACACTATATAAAATATACGTCCCCATGCTAACACTTAACTATGTATTCTTACATAAACATGAACTCAATTTTTTTTCTTTTGTCACTTCCAAGCTCTAGTTAGATGCTCGACCACCCTATTATTCATCTTTGCTATTATTTGTATTCATGGTTACCCCTAAGAATTTTCTCTATAAATCTTATCCGACAAAATATTGTATGCTTCCTTTGTGCTAGTTCTACTAACAACGTTATTTCACATAAAGCTAATTTGTATAGAAAAGTTTTGCAAGTCATCCAATATTGCAATAGGTGATAATGCTTCATTACCTTGGCAAACAATATAGTAGCAAATATGGCAAATTCAAAAAACAAATAAACAAGAGTCTATATTAAAAATATAATTTAATTTCCCAACTTTTAACAAGTAAGGGAATGTTAGCACCGTACGAGTTAATCTTCTTTCTATACATGAATTCCAACTTAGAACTCCAATATCTTTGCCATCGACAACTTTCAACTTGGTTGCACCATTGACATCATAGTTATTTTTTTAGCTCATATACAATTATCTAGAGGATTATGATTTTTGCTTATAAGAATGGAATCCATATATATGTTATCTCATAAAAACATATGCTATGGTATAAGGGAAAAATATGAGCTACAATGCATTAGCGAAAATAATGAATTGAGTGAGAAATTTCAATGATCATTTTGTTGGGATTAGGCACTCAGGTGAGGATAAGGAAAAATGCATGCTCAAAAGGAAAAAACTATGGCCCATGCTAAAAGAGATAGCATTTTCTATTTGAAAATGGGGCTCTTGAAAACTATATAATAATTAAGAGAGCTCATTGTCGCGTTCAGAGGTTTTGAGAATAGAGTACTTGGGTTTTGTCGACAAACGGATCATAGGGTAGTGAATCACGAGGGAGCATGGGAGGTCTATGACAACCAAAGGGATGCAAAATCAATCCTAGAATCACCACGTCAAAACTTAAGGACATTCTCACCCTATGTAAAACTTAAGGTTGAGAGAAAAGACTAGGTCAACAACATCTACTTTTAGAAAATGGCGACACAATTTGGCACGAATGTGGAAATCCGGAAATTCAAGGGGAAGACCTTCGCCCTCTGGAAAGAGATGATGCAGGTGAAGCTATTCGGCATAATACCAATCTGGCTTCAATGTTTGTTGAAGAATGGCGATCTATGGACGAGATAACTAGATCGACCATTCGGATGCATCTGGCCAAGAACATCTATTTCAACATGGCAAAGGAGACGACAACATTCTCTTTGTGAGAGAAACTCTAGGTTGTGTACGAGAAAAAGTCCTCATTGAAGCTAATATTGATTTGACAGTTATTCAACATGAAGATGAGAGAGACGGATCCAATGACCTTCCACATCAACACCTTCCGTCAGGTGTTGTCTGAACTCTCCTCTCAAGGGATTAACTTCAAAGAAAAAGTTAAAGCCCTTGCCCTCCTTTCGAGCTTGCTGATGAGTTGGGAGGTATTCTCAATTTGGACGAGACAATCGAACAAGTCCTCATTGAGGACATTCAGCGAAAATCGATGGGACTCACCATCGATGAATCGACAGAAGCCCACTACTCGACTTAGTCGATCAAACGAACTAGCCGATCGAGAGAACAAGCCGGAAGAACCGGTTAAAACGCCAGCTGACTGAGAAGGAGGGAAGATAAACAACGGTCGAAGTCGAGGAATAGTCGACCAAGTGATTTCTACACTCATTGGAGAAAGACTGGTCACAAAGTTTCGGACTACTGGTCGATAAAGAGAAAGGAGAATGGTCGGCAATTCGATCAGGCACAAGGATAATCTGACTCGAACTGTTCTCTAGTCGGCAACCAAATCAATGTTGTCGACTCCCGATCAGGAGAAATCCTCTCTCTGGAGGACTCGATGATCTGAGAAGTCCTTTATAGTGTGCAGGACACATGAACGTGGTTGGTGGATTCCGGTGTTGTTACGGGCATCACCATATAATATCCCATGGTGAGAATTTATCGTAGTATTCTATACATGTGGATAAAATGTGAGGGTTAAACGAGAATGTAAAGAAGGGGACGATTACTTTTAATCCTCGGAATTGAGACAACCCATTAGGCCAAGTGTGAACTTGCCTAGGGGCCTTAGGTCTGGCTATAAATATGAGGCCTAGCTACCCTCATTTGACACATTATCGATTACGTCGAGGCTCTGACATTGTGGTGGGTCAACTCTTGTAGCGAGCGTGCCAACACCAAGTACGACTCGATGCCACGACAGTGGTATGGGACGCCAATCGAGGCTCGAGTCCATCTCGATCCCTTTGCTTGGGGTGGTCGGGTGGATCGGCACCCATCGTTCTCTCTCTCCTTTCTTATTTATCTATCTTTTATCCTTATCATATGCTTTCCTTAATAGCTAAGCTCTAATAGGTGCCACATTTCACATGACCCCAAATATCGAATGGTTTTCAGCCTATTCAGCTGGAGCCAACGACACTATCCGACTTGGAAATGGGCCAGAATGCAAAATTGTTGGAATCGGCGAAGTACCAATTTGATTGCCAAATGACAATAAGATTGTCCTACACCTTGTTTGACATGTAACCGAGCTTAAAAGGAGTATGGTCTTTATCAGCATGCTAGCCGAAGAAGGGTATTGAACGACTCTCAATGTGTCAACATGGAAGATCAACCAGGGGAAACGGAAAATTGGATGGAAATACAAGCACAATAAATTGTACCCGTTGATGGTGATCAATCCAGAAGGGGCCATGAACATTGCTGAATCATCGGATTCGAACTTATGGCATGGCCGACTTGGCCATATGTCCCAAGTCGGACTAGACCTGCTACATCCCCAAACTCTAGACAAAGACAAACTTTTGTGAGCATTGTCTTTACAGGAAATAGAGACGAAGTCCGCACTCTCTCCACTACGATATGGTACGACATCCCCTAGAGCTTGTGCACACTGACATTTGCGGGCCGATGCTCGAGCGGTCTCTAGGTGGTGCCCGATACTTCATCACATTCATTGATGATTGTACTTGGAAGGTTTGGGTCTATTCTATTAGGTTGAAAGATGAAGTGCTCGAGGTCTTCACTTGATGATTAGCCGAAGTGGAGAACCGATCAGGACACGGAGTGAAGACACTCTGATTTGACAACAGAGGTGAATATACCTCCCGAACCTTCAAAAAATACTTGTTCGAAAAGGGATACACCAAAAGACCATTCCCTACACTCCCATGTAGAATGGCATGGCGGAAAGGATAAACCAAACGATAAAAAAGTCTCCTTCAACATCGACGGAGATGCCGTAGAAGGACCGACCCACTGGGCTGAATCGGAGATTTGACAAACAATCGTGTTGAGAATCAAGCTTAACCTAGTGCAGCGTGTGAACACACCCTTTGAGAATATATGATCACTCAAAGGTCAAGAGTCACACCACTATTCTCTACAGTTTAACTATGTGTCATAGAATCATATTCTATGACATATAACTAATGAGTTCGGACATATTCCCCATGACTATGAGTCTTCACATTCCCCAAGAGAGAGTAGTTTTTGTAATGAGTTAATGAAGAGCGAGGGTGACCTTATATAAATCACCCTCCTCCTACTTCATATAGAGTCGGTTGTGACTCCTTGTAATGCTACATTCTGTATTTCTTATTTTACTTGTCAATATGCACCTTCTTCTTGAGTACTTCATTTTTCTTTCATCTATCTATCTTGTGTTTTCTCTTCTCTCATCTTTTTCCTCTCACACATACACATAACACACATCTTTTCCATTGCGCAAGAATCATATCCGATTCTTTACATGGTATCAGAGCGGTTTGGTAGCTCGATTTAGCCCATCCGCATGTGTTGTGTTCTACGCCGACGTTTGAGATGAACCCCCACTGCCATTGTAGTGCCACGACATAGCTCGTGTTTGAGAGAGAAGGAAAAGAAGAAAGAAAGCTTCATCGACATAATGAATACTCAAATGGGGAGCGCTCTCCCTAGCGAGAAGTTGGATCGAAACAACTTTGCATCTTGGGAGTACAAGATGCACCAATACCTTGTTGGTCAAGGATATTGGAGCTACATCAAAGGAGCACAAGAAAATCGACCCGACCCGAAAGACGCCGACTACTCAATATGGGAGCAAGTAGCAAGCCGAGTGATGTATTGCTTGGCGACATGTGTTCATGATCACATGCTTGGCTACATTCGAGAAGCCGTGACGCCGAAGGAAGCATGAAAGAATCTACGGAAGATTTTCTTGGCCAACACAACCGCAAGAAAGCTTCAACTGTGCCAAGAGTTGAATAATATCCAACAAAGGGATATGTCCATCACAAGCTAAACCTTGAAGATCAAGGAGCTCTGTGACTCACTCGGCTCAATAAGCGTCAATGTGGACGATGATGAGATGGTGCAAATATGCCTCGACAGCCTTGCATCACGATTCAGCGTGATGAGAACCGTTGTACTAGCACGATCCTCCCTCTTTCTTTGATCTTCAATCTATGTTTTTGGTTGAAGAAAACCATGTTCGAACAAGGCCACATGCTCTACATGCATTCGAATGGAGGAAGAGGACGGAACCGCGCAAGAGGCCGATTCGACCAAGGATGAGGCGGACAAGGCCTGACTTACGAAAACAACTCACAATTTCGGCAACAAGATGGAAGCCATCGAGGAACCTTTAGAAGGAGAGGAGCTTCCATTCCGGCCTGAGCCGACAAACCTCGATCGAATGTGGATATTGCGGCAAAATCAACCACCATGAAGAAGAGTGCTGAAAGAAGATGCGTGAGTTGGCTTCCACTACCGACAACTAACCAACTACGCCACAAATTCCGACTATGGCGACCATGGCAGAATGTTCATGATGAGACATAGAGAAAATTCTATGTCGGCTTCTACTTCATCGAAAAAGAGGGTTGACTCATCGCTTGTGGACGAAGAGAGGGCCAAATGTTCATTCTCGATTTGCACGAGATGAAATCGCACTGTACAAAATCTTAATGAGTGTTTTATGATCGCCACTCAACCCATGACTGCTTAACACCGAGACGAAAAGATGGATTTAGTTGAAGGGAATGAGAACCGACATTTTGGCATTAACAATCACGCTCTCATCTTTCAAATTCATCGTTACGAAGTCAATGACCTAGCCCTTCCTCGAGAATATCTGTGCGGCTTGGAAGACTCGCCGATGAAGTAGTTCATTGCTACAAATTAGATTGTTTGGACCTCGAGATCCTCTTGCTAAACAAACAATGCTCTAGAAACAAGCAAATCGCCTACCAAAACAGGAAGGAGAGGGTTGATAATGCGGAATAAGGATGGTCCTTGGCAATAGAATTGCTCATTATTGGACTAGAAATCTTTGAGATCACTAGCTAAGGCCTCTAAATGGTTGCCCAGTGGTAAAGGAGGTGAGTGTGCAAAGACAACCGCGAAGTTTGCCTAGAAGTGGCCACCCTTGAAAGAGTGCATAATATCACTTGCGATATTTCTACATTGGAACATGCACAATGGTGTGCATTAGAAGGTGTCACATATTGACACTTTCGTGATGTGGGGGCTAGTTATGGGCCTTATTTGGTTTTGGTTTGGTTTGGTTACATTGCTTTGAATCTAAACCAAACCGAAGTGTAACTATTGAACCAAATGAGAGAAGTTTGCCCTTGTGATTCTTTTGTAGTTTACATCCAACATTCCAAGCAAGATGTGGTAATGTATGATTTGGCATATTCTTGACTTTTGTAATGTATCTATATACTCTCTGTAGTGCCAATATCTCTATAGGTGGAACACTTGTTTCCAAAAGCATAACTTGATAGGAGGTGATGGATTGAACTCCCAATTGTCTCCTTAAAAACATCTTTTGAATCTTCTCAATCTTATTCCATACATTAGAAGGTGTCACATAGTGACACTTTCGTGATGTGGGGGTTGGTTACATGCTCGATTTGGTTTTGGTTTGGCTTCATAGCCTTGAAACCAAGCTGTTAACTACCAAACCGAATGAGAGAAGATTGCCCTTGTGATTCTTTTGTAGTTTACATCGAACATTCCAAGCAAGATGTTGTAATGTATGATTTGGAATATTCTTGACTTTTGTAATGTATCTATATACTCTCTGTAGCGCCAATATCTCGATAGGTGGAACACTTGTTTCCAAAAGCATAACTTGATAGGAGGTGGTGGATCTAACTCCCAATTGCCTCCTTAAAAACATATTTTCAATCTTATTCCATACATTAAGAGAAATAGTGTCTCCCCATACTTCTACCCCATTGTAAAGAAATGGAGAGTGTAGGTGATGTTGTACAACAGAAGGAAACTATGTATGTGTGTTTATGTGCGAGACAAGAGAGAGAGAGAGAAGAACAGAGAACAAGAACCTATATTAGCAATATGAAAAATACATCCAACGGTTATTTGGTTACAAAAGAGTTGGTTTAAATACCAACTAACTTAAGGAAACTTCCCATTCTACTATTTACAAAATTAGCATGAACCTAGAGTGTCCATTGCTAGTGTGGAATCCATTTTAATAGGGAAGTTGGGTTTGACTCTCAACTTGCCCCTTCAAACAAAACTTCCGGTCGGTGGAAAGTCAACTTGTTGTTTGGCTCATTTCGACTTTTGAGATTCCTCAGCTCTATGTCTGGATGGTCAGTCGGATCGGCTTCGACTGGTCGACTGATATATGTCCTCCTTCATCGGACTATATCGTGCTCCTTGTTCAACTAGCCTGTATGTTCGTTAATTCATTCAATTGTTCCTTGGAGTGAGTTCGATCAACTGATTGGCTGTTATTCGGTTGCTGCATTATGCTCATTGGTTGTTGTACTCTTGACGTCCCACTGACATACTTGAGTACTCTCTTAGCACAATCCAGATGAATATCTTGAGGTTTTTGCATGAATTGGCTAAGTAGACCGACTGAATAGCTGAGGTCGAGTCGTGTGATGGTAAGATAGATTAGGCTACCGATTAGCTGGTGATACTGAGTCAGCTTGCACTCTTCTGTTCCAAAGTCGACATTGAGCTTGAGGTTTTGATCGAGAGGGGTTGACACAGGTTTGCACTCTGTCATCTTCAACTTGTATAGCAAGTTGAGGAGGTAGTGCCTTTGGGAGATCATTATCCTGACTAGTGTCCGAATTACTTCTATACCAAGGAAGTAATGGAGCGCCTTCATGTCTTTCATTTCGAATTTGCTAGACAAAAGTGATTTGACCTTATTGATGTCGACTAGATTCCCTTCTCCAATGACCAGATCATCCATGTACAGGATGATGACAATCGAGCTATTAGGCTCGCTTCATACGTAGAGGGAGTTATCCTAGTTTGACATTCGAAAGCCGATTTGGTTCAAAAGATAGTGAGTAAGCTTTGAATGCCAAGCACATAGTGCTTGCTTGAGACCATACAATGTCTTCTTGAGTCCGCAGGCTGTGGTTGGATATTTGATCAATTCGAAACTAGGTGGTTGAATCATGAACACTTCCTCTTCTAACCGCCTTGAAGAAAGGTGTTCTTCACGTCCATTTGATGCAGATGCCACTCTCTAGCAATTGCGAGTGCAATGACTGTCCGAACAGTCATAATCTTTTCCACCAAGGTAAAGGTCTCCTTGTAGTCAACTGCATACATTTGAGTGTATCCTTTTGCTACGAGTCATGCTTTGTAGCAGTTGACCGAGCCGTCAACATTATATTTGACCTAGTATATCCATCTGCAACGTGGTGAGTGGGGAACGAAATCCCATGTCTCGTTCTTGCATAGTGCATGCATCTCCTCATTCATGGCTTCAACCCATTGTGAATCCTTGGCTGCCTCAGAAAAAATTCTGGTTCTCCGAGTGTCGCCACCTTCATCGTAAAGGCATAATGATATGCCATGTAGTCTTTGTAGCCGAATCGGTTGACCGAGTTCTTCTCTTGGGTGGAGCAACAGAGTTTATCGTTTGCGGTAGCTATGGCTTTCTTTATTCCATTCATCTGCATAATCTGAGCATCAAGGCCTTCGAACTCACTATCGAGTGAGTGAATCGATTCGATGTTGTCTGGATCTTCATATTTCGGCATTTTGGCCTTCCCCTTATCAATCTTCGGACTTGGCCGAGATGTGCTTCAATTACTTAGAGGCTCTTGAGGTGCACTCAACTAGTTGAGATTGAACTTTCTTCTAATGTATGCCTCAGTCGCTCATCCTCTTCTGTCTCGTGGTCTATCGAAATCAATTAGGGTGGAGTCGTCTTTGGTTTGTACCATGATGCCGATTCATCGAAAATGACGTCCCGACTCACTCGAGCCTTTTGGGTAGATGGATTATAGCACTTGCATCTTTTCGGGGTACTATGATACATTTTTCCGACTTAGGATCGGGCTTCTATCTCTTCTCGTCGGGAATATGTACATAAGCGTTTGAGCCGAATGGGTGTGACGTCGTGCATTCCCAATGTTATGCACTAATTCATGAGGTAGAAACTTGTGTTTGATGCTTCTGCCCAATACGATTTAGGCCAGTTCTTTTCGTTCATCACCACCTTGGCTACCTCTAATATGTGCCGATTCTTATGTTCAACTACTCCATTTTGTTGAGGCGTGTGTCGGCAGGTAAATTCTCATTGAATTCCTTTCGAAGATAGGCTGTAAATTCATCCGAAAAGTACTCCTTTCCTTCGTCCTATCGAAGGCACCTAACATGCCATCTTGTTTCTTTTTCATGGGGAAGATTCAAGTGTGCGTGGAGAAGTCATTGATAAAGGTGACATAGTATCGACATCCTTCGAATGTTTCCGTCTGAGTTGGTCCCCATACATCTGAATGTATTACATCTAGGATCCCTTTACTTACGTTCCTCTCTTTCAAGAATGGTTGTCGATGTTGCTTGCCGAATTGGCAAGCTTCGCACACTCCAACAATCTCCTTCTCTATAAAAGTCGAGAGTTTGATGATGACTCCCTTTGACTACATGCCCTTGAGCTTCTAGAGATTGATGTGGACGATTCTTTTGTCTCACACTTCCAAGTTGATGTCGACGTTGAGGCCTTTCACGAACATGGTCAACTTCACCTAGTTCAAATCGAGGATGAACATTCAACCTTCTCTTCGACCTTGAGCAACAAGTCAATTGTCTTTTTCAATAACACACCCTTCGTGATTGAACTGTACTTGCATGCCTTGTTCTACCATTTGGTTGATCGAGACCAGATTTTTCGTGATGGTCGGGACATGCAAGACGTTCTTGATGTAGGTTTGTTTGTCATGTTCCCGAATGGGATATTCCCAACATGATGGATGGGGTGAATTGTGTTGTCCTCAGTTTCAACATAGTCGGGTCGATCGGGTTTTCACAACCCTTGGAACCAATCTTCCTGAGACGTCATCCAATTGGATGCACCAGAGTCGACAAATCATACATTGTCTGATCTTGAGGTGCTAGTAGGATTCAACGTCGACATTCAGTGTGCTTTATGCCTCATTACGAACATTCTGCCATGATCGTCATAGTCGGAATTCATAACATAGTTCGCGAGTTGTTAGCATGTCGAAGTGGACTCTCGTTTTTTCTTTCGGCACTCCTCTTTGTAGTGGTCGAGTTTTCCACAACACCCACATTTGATCGAGTTGTTTTGGCGGCTTGGTCCGGTAGGATGGCTCCCCCTTCTACCGAACTCCTTTGGTGTGTTCTTGGCCTCTTGCCAATGGTGGGAGTTGTGTTATCGGGTCGACTGACCATGTCAGCCTCTGTTTCCTCAGTTGAATCCTCTTCCCTTGTCTGACTGGGAGTAGAGCATCTAACCATCGGGCGCATTGCTCCTTTGTCGAACATGATTTTCTTCGACCAACAATATCGACTGAAGGTCGAAAAAGGAGGGTGGATTCTCCCTTGCAAGGATGGTTGATCT
This sequence comes from Azolla caroliniana, assembly GCF_043228905.1. Lineage (NCBI taxonomy): Eukaryota > Viridiplantae > Streptophyta > Polypodiopsida > Salviniales > Salviniaceae > Azolla > Azolla caroliniana. Next base: position 27,531 of record NW_028230622.1, read on the forward strand.
TATCGTGCCAAATCGTGGTGCTAAGCCGCCTAAGAATATTTGCACCATTTCATCATCATCGATGCTGACGTTGATGGATCCAAGGGCATCGCACAACTCCTTAATCTTCAGGGTGTCGCTGGTGATCGACATATCCCTTTGTTGAATTGTTCAACTCTTGACGAAGTTGAAGCTTGCGTGCAGCCGTGTTGGCTGCAATGATCTTCTTTAGGTTGCCCCAGGCTTCTTTCGGTGTTTTTACCTCTCGAATGTAGCCAAGCATGTGATCATGAATGCTTGATGCTAGGCCACACACGACTTGCCGCTTGCTCCCAAGCTAGGTAGTCGGCATGTGCCAAGTTGTGTTGATTTTCTTGAGCTCCTTCGACGTAGCTCCAATAGCCTTGGCCCACAAGGTATTGGTGCATCTTGTATTCCCAATATGCAAAGTTCGATCTGTCATTCATGGTGTCGTTTTCTTCTCTGTTGTTGAACCGGTTCTGTTTGATCGTTGGTGTGTGACACAACACAGTTGAACGAGTTTTGATCAGACTACCACACACTCTGATACCATGTAAAGAAATGGAGAGTGTAGGTGATGTTGAACAACAGAAGAAAACCCTTTGTCCGTTTGTATGTGTGTGTTTATGTGCAAGACAACATAGAGAGAGAGAGAGAGAGAAGAACAGAGAACAAGAAGCTATTTTAGCAAAATATTAAATACCAACCTGTTGAGAGATCAAGCTCAACTTAGTTTAGTTAGTTAGTCAACACATGTAACTTAGTAGTTACCTAGATAGAATCTAGTTAGTGTGTTGACCATAAAGCCTTAAATAAGATTTTGTACTTGAGTGGGATACATTGTAGATCCACCACTCCATGCTCATTTAATATAGGACTTACACGTTGTACCTATATTCTCCTAGCACATGTACACCCTTGCACATGAAACCTATATATACCTCATTGAAGGTATTTTTGTATTTGATGATAGTTGATGATATTTACCTTTTAATATACTTTATCATCCCCCATCTTGTTTTTGTGTTCATAAGTGTACTTCTCTCTCTCTTCCTCTCACGCACACATACACGCACATATCACTTAATCTTCCACTACGTAATCGCTTAACTTAATCACATAATTAGGTAATAATTATTTCTTAATTAATTACCTAATTCTTAACACAACTAACTTAGGGCAACTACCCTTTCTACTATTTACAAAACTAGCCTGAACCTAGAGTGTCCATTGCTAGTGTGAAAGCCATTCCATTAGGGAAGTTGGGTTTGACTCTCAACACCCATAAAGCAAAACTTGTGTTACCATGGCATTAAAAAACATTAGTATTACTTCCGATCCATGAGTATAAATCTAGTTGCATTTATTTTCCAACATATAATAACATTTTTCCTACTTGCTTGAAGTCTAGACTCAAACCATACGTTCCATTTATTTGTGGTTGGTACATTGATACCAAGATACTTAAAGCTTTGTACGAATTCTTCATGTTCTCCCTTATATGTAAGCATAGGGTATTGGTGAGGCTGGATGTTTCTCACTAGTATTAATTTTGTTTTATCCACATTTACAGTTAGTCCACTACTTTGGAAAAATGCTTCTAATGCTCCAAGTAAACGTTGCATACTATAAAAAATCACAGCATTCGCATATAAAAGCAATAAGATAACTTGTTGCATAAGTTTTGGGGCATCTTATCCTTCTTTTCTTGCAACCCTATTCACCACATCTTCCAATTGATCAATGCACAAACCAAAGAGTGTAGAAGATAATCGCCATCCTTACTTAACCCCCCATGTTACTTAAGGGAGAGTGACACTCTAGAAAAATAAGAAAAAATAGATTTCTTGAGTATAGGTTTTTCTCGACTCAAGTCTACGCTTTCCTCAAGTAAAGTCTAAGTTTTCCTCGAGTCTAGGATTTCCTTGACTAGAATCAAACCCTCGATCCTGACAACACTAATTCACAAGAGGGGAAATTACACAAGGAATCCCACTAAAGGGGTTTAAAGGTCTTCTCACACGACATCGCGCCTTCCTGGTTCAAGTCCCTTTCAATCCCATTTGAGTAGCACATTCTACGAATTTACTTGATAATGTTGTGTTTAAATTGTTTTTGAAAGTATTAGGAAAGGGGAATTCATAATCCCACCTTTCATATGGTACTTTTGCTCCCCTTGTCGATTTACAAGTACATTTAGGGTTAGGATTAGGTTGGCAAGGTTTAGGGTGTAGATAAAAAAACAAAACAAGCATACACACACAAATTCGTGCCTCAACAAGTTTAAATACCACATTCATACACACAAAGATCAATCAAACATCCACATCCCAAATTCATGCATCAACAAGAATAATGTCATTCACAAATTTGAAGTGAAACTTTGGATCTAGATACTTACAATCTACAACGATAATTTATGTAACTTCATCATCTCTTGTACAATTATTTTAGCAATATGTGCAATAGCATAATACTTCACTAGTATTAGATAGAGTTAGCTAGATAGTCAACAATTGTGAGTATGCCATTGAATCCTTGCCTTGACTCCATGCATATTCCCATGACAAAATCCATTCGAATGCATTCCCACATCCTTTGGAATTCATCAAATGGCCCTAAAGCTCCTCACATTTTGATTCTTTTGAGCTGATTTCATTGGTAGCTTTGGGAATATCATGTGTTTCCCTTTTTGAGACCTTCATCTCCAATCTTATGCCACAAGTTAACATCTAGATGCAAGGGGTCCATTATTTCCAAGCCTTGATACCATCACCAAAAGAGGATGAGTAACAATAACAAGCAATAATGGAGCTAAGTGGGTGTTTTTGAGCTAACATTCTAATTTGTGTGACTCTCTCACATTCTTAATAATTAAATGCTTATTACTAGATCTCTTTTAATTAGTCAAGTATTCAATGCTCCACTCTACTTATTAATATTGTGCTTAAATCATTGCTACTTGCTATATTGCATAATTTGAGCAAGAGAACCAATGCAATTGATGTAAAGAATTAAGACATAATTGTATTCAAGATCAAGCATAAACACTATGAAGAGAACTAGATTATGTGTGTTTTAGAATAGAATAAATTATTTATTGTCAAGAAGGCGATCAGGTTTGACTAATTGGGCCAAACATATATGCCATTTAATATGTGACTCATTTATAAGAAGGGATGTTACTATGTAGTAAAAACTCTTTATGTAAAAATAACACCAAGCAAATGTCACATGAATTAGTGTTTCTACCTACTCAAGGAACCACCTAGGTTAACCATTAAAAAGCTGATTATGACAAACACAATAAACAAGATTGTAGGGACAACCACAACAATAAATAGTATCAATTACATAACAATGGCTTCCAATATAAAAATAAAGATTTTCCAACTCTCAGCAAAAAGGTAGGAATTTTTCATGAACCATGGGGAGTTCTCATGGCATCAAAGCAAGTTCTAAAGGAATCACAAGGAATTCCATCAAAACTAAGGCAAATTCCAAAAGATCCAAAGATCACTAGTGAAATTTAACGGAATCTAAGAGAAACTCAAAAGATTCGAAACAATCTCCTAGGCAAGGGCAATAACAATCCTCTCTTAGGGGCCAAGATTAGTGATATGCTACCAACCTACTGAGGAAAAAGCAACCACCTAGTTCAACAACCTAGAAGCACATTACGATAGACCCAATTACTGGATGATAAAAGGAATGACCACAAACAAAAGATTACTAGCGGGAGAACAATGGTTTCCAACGCAACACATGTTTTCCTCAAAACTACAACTTCCATCAGAACAACAAGATTTTCCAATGGACTAAAGAAGGTTCCTGTAGAATCTCAAGGAATTCCAAAGCAACTTCTAGAAGAACCACAAAGAGTACCTATGAAATCCAAGAGATGCGTAACTGCCTTGGGCCGATTTCTTGGACGAAGGCAACAACTAACCAGTTCTTTCGGTCCAAGATCAGTGATGTGCTACCATTGATAGAAATCACAGCACCCAAGTAACTAATACTCGTATCAACGAGCAAAGAACAAAGGCAAGGAACCTACAAGCAAAACAGAGATGCAAGTTTGAGCATGGAATGGAGATTGTTAGATACATTTGCATAAACCATAGTAGTGTTTTGTTTTCAATATATAGGTTAAGACTTTGAAATCTATATATTTATTAGGTTATGCATATATGTAAAAAGAGCCATTTACATATATCCTTACAGATGAAAAAGAAAGTTATTGCCATAAACTTATTTGTAAAAAAAAAAACCATTTAACAATGATATGATTTCCATTGTTAAGTAGAATTATTCTGCAAATTTATGCATTTGAGCCTTCTAAATCAGGAATGAGAGAAATTTATTAAATAATCCTTCGAAGCTCTGCCGTCAACAATGCAAATTTTCGATGTTGGGATAAGACAGATGCATCAAATATTTCTTTTCTTTGTGAGACAGATATGCTATCTAGGCTTTTTTCCTTCAACGGTATTGATGGATGAATAATAGTTTGCAGTATTTGCAATGGATCACCATGGCTCACAATCAAAACTGCAGCCCTGTACAAATATCATGAAATTACATTATTAAGTTTTCCAAAGTCTCAACTCCAAAAATCATACAATATAATATAATAACTTATGTTAATGATGATAATGTCAGCAAACATGATATGTATCACTCTTACAGAGAATGTAAACAAAGTTCAATGAAGCATTTGTTTATCTCGGGTAGCAGTGTTTCTTTCGGCAGACAGTCTCCGTACTCATCAAAGGAAAGAGTAGCAGTGACCATGATTAATAAAAAAAGAACACATTTTGTAGCACACTCTATTAAAGTTTGCACATGGATGTTAATTTTTTTCTTTTTAAATCTATATCAAAATATAATGAGCAACTGGGAATAATAAGGTCTCACTAGAAATCCAAATATCTGGTAATTTTTGTCCAAATATCTGGTATTTTTACCAAAACCATATCCAAGCCATGAAGTGGAAGAAGAAATATAAAGGAAATGCAGATTCATATTTTAATCAAGTAATGAACATTAATATTTTATGACATGACCTTCAAAACACATCACTTAACAATAATGTAATTACCCTTGGCATTCCATCTCAATTTGTTGAATAACTCTGTGCAATCGAATGGCAACATCTGCTACACTCTCTCCACCATCGGGCCCAATGAGAGGGTTTTGCTCATCCAGTGCCCATATCATAGGATACTTAGCACACAAAATTAGAAAGAATGTTTCTGTTTAGAAACAGAAATTAGTTCTATTATACCAACAAAGTTTACTCACACAAAATTAGCAAGAATGTTTCTGTTTAGAAACAGAAATTAGTTCTATTATACCAACAAAGTTTACTCTAATTCCTGTTCTTGTTTTCTTTCTTAACATGATATGTTAGAATATTGCTGGGAAAAACTAGATCTATTATAGTGAGAAAAAAAAAACCTCTAATTTTTTCTTTTCAAAATGATATACAAAGCATATCCTAGAGCCTCAAAGTAAGAAAGCAAAACAACAATAAGATAATATTTACTTACATGTTCATGGGATTTGAGTTCTAAGGTCGGTCCAAAGTATCTTTCTCTCAAATCCTCACAATACTGCCAAAAATATTTGAATTCATAATCATTAAATTAATTTGGCTGGGAGGAGTTTCATAGGTTATGAAATCTGTAATTTATAGCTTATTTTCTAGTATATATTAATTTAGCTTTTCAAAAAAACCGACGAATCTTTCAAAAGCCTCAATACAAAAAGATAGCCTGTAACTTCTCAAAAGTTCATGCAAAATACCTATTTGAAGATAATTTTCCATCTTTCCTCTTACTACAGTCTTTTGTCAAAGAATACCTCCATATACGGTCTGTTCAATATATATGTATATATGTACTATCGATTCCTTAGCTATTTCAGTTTTAAACTTCTAAAATGATTTTCACAAGTCTTAATTTATTTACTTATTTTGTTGTTACTTCATGTACTATATTTTGAATTTTTATATGACTTTCACTACAAAAGACACACCTGAAATTTTGACATATCAAGACCCATCACATCAGCTACAGCTTTTGCTGTATCCATGGTTCTACTAAACGGTGAGCAATACACTCGTACATCATCAATGGCAATGTTTTCTTCTCCTATTTCCTTTACATGTACGATAGAAAATAGCATTAGAATACAAGATACAGATACTTCTTATCTATGACCCACAAAAAATACTATCATCGGCAAGCATGAAATACCACATGCATTAACGATATGTTGTCATCAAACACATGATCATATGTATGTACTCCTCTATCTCATTGGCAAGATATAGAAAATAACATTAGAATGCAAGATATAGATACTTCTTATCTATGACCAACAAAAACTATTATCATCAGCAAACATGAAATACCATATGCATTAACGATATGTTTTCATCAAACTCATGATCATATGTATTGTATTCCTCTATCTCATCCATGGAAAATGCATGACTATACATTCAGAATCACATGACTATACATCGGGGAGCACACAACTGCACATCAGGACACATATGACTGTAAATCTGACATACCTTCAAAAACCACGCAATTATACGTCTTAGAAGACACACAGCTATACATCTCAATATACATCAGAATAGACATCACAAAACAAGTGATTATATATTGGGAAACATAATATTTTCATATCAGGAAATGCATAGCTATACATCACAAAGCACAGAACTATGGAAGGAAAAATAAAAAGGATGCACTGGAAACTACAAAACTATCCCTCGGAAAATTCCAAGTATGCCATAGAAAACAGACAGCTAGAGATCAGAGATTATAAATTAACAAGCTCATACTGATGATTAGTAGGATTTAGAAAGAACATACCTTGAGAAAGCTATGCCCTGCTTCTCGAGCTTGCTCTATACCACCAGGTGACAGCCCATGTTCGGCTAGAATACCATTGCTCTATAAGGAAACAGAAACAAAAGAAGACCACAGGAAGAGATATACGAAAATTAATGGCAATCACAGAACAAAAACAAAGAAAAACAGAGCAGAAATCGGAAGAGCGGAATGTGATTTACCATGTGTGAGACGATGAGGCCCATCTCGTTGGGAAAACTTCGCCCATGTCGAAGAACCCAATATCTGTTCTTCATCAGATCCATGATCTCCACAGGCAGAATCCCCTGAATCAGACATTCATGACAAGGTCATTTCATCACAACCTAAAACTGCAAACTGTCATAATCATATTTATAATGATAATGATAATATAATCCTAATCATAAACCTAATACATAATCCTAATCCTAATCCTAATCCTAATACATAATCCTAATCCTAATCCTAATACATAATCCTAATCCTAATCCTAATACATAATCCTAATCCTAATCCTAATCCTAATACATAATCCTAATCCTAATCCTAATCCTAATCCTAATCCTAATACATAATCCTAATCCTAATCCTAATCCTAATCCTAATCCTAATACATAATCCTAATCCTAATACATAATACATAATACATCATCCTAATCCTAATCCTAATCCTAATACATAATCCTAATCTTAATCCTAATCATAACCATAATCATGATCACATACTATTAACTTCTTAATCATCAAACATCTTTGCTTGCATCACAATTTCTAACCCCTCTAATCTAAGGAGCCTTTCTATCATCATAGAGTTTTCCTTTATTTCTCGGAATGCCCTCCACCTCACATTCTCGTGACATAGGCCAGAGCTTCTCTCTCTTTCTCTTTATCTCCATTCAAATCTTCACCTCTGATGGAATGGGTCTTGGTGGTGGGTTATAAAGATTTATTAAAACAACAATGTCCAATTTGGGTGACTAATGATTGTAATAACTCATTCTTTTGGGAATTACTACCAGAATGGATGTCTCAAATTGATAAAGTTTTGGTTGCTCCTCATGCTAATTCGTTGAACAAATGTAGATTTTGCATGTTATGGGACACGAGTTGTAAACTTTCAGGATGGTTAAGTATAGATACATCTCAATTTGGTCAATTTCGTTTTAAGCTTCAAAGGCATACTTTTGCAAAACATCGTTTTAAATGTGGTCAATTGGGGTATTTTATGGTTGAATGCCAATATCATGGTGAACCATCCATGGAAAATTATGTCAAAGGGAAAGATAAGAAAGAGGTTGAGATGAATATTGTCATCCCAACAGTTGATATGGTCACACGTGAGGGAACGTCTTATGGTCATGTCAGTCTTCAGAGGTGTTGAGGAGGATAATGGAGTATGTACTAATGAAGAACTAGATGTTGAAGATGAAGAGTGACATTGTGGCATGAAGTGAAGCATAATATAAAAGGGAAGGAGGGTGTTGTCATGCAAAGGGACAAAAAAAGTACTAATGCTAAGGCATTACCAAAAGATAATTTGAGAATGAATGAGGGTTTTAAGAAAAATCCTTGGCAAAAACAAGTGTGAAATAAAAAATTGTCTAACCAGTTACAATTCAATTCTTCTAGAGGGTGATTCGATCTCAATTTAATCAAGGACTTCCTACTCGTGGAGCTAGACAACAAAACTCTATTAGTGGGGGAGGGGATGTAGTACACAAATCCTTATGCAGCTCTCGAACAAGTAGTTAGTACATTTATGAGGACACTTGCAAGTTCTTACTAAAGGTGTTAAATGGAAGTGGCATCATGGAATGTACGAGGGCCATCTTCTCCTCATAAGAAATATATATTATGGAAAACTTTATTTGATAAAGAATGAGGTGTTTTATGTGCAGAACATAAGTGTCATGATTTCGCAAGATCTATGTTACATTTACGTGGATATTCTGCATATTATACAAGTCAATTATCACATCATTATTCAGGTATAGTCATGATTATTCATGATTTGTTTTGTCCACATATAGTCTATAATGATCCATATGGACATTTTTTGGTGATGGAAGTCTAAACGTATTTTGAGGTTTTGATATGGTTGGTAGGAATTTATGCACCCAACAAGGCTAATCAACGCATTGAGTTGTGGTCTTCTATGTATCCAAGGTTATCAGTGGGTCGTGCCGGTTTGTTAATGGGTGATTTTAATATGAGTGTTGATGCATCACAATCTACTTCATGATTCTCATTGATGGATTCTCATGAGCAAGCAGTTTGGGACAATTTGGCATTAGAGGTTTTGAAGTTGGATGTATGGAAATGGTTGCATCAAGATGAAGTTGGGTTTACATTTCAATCTATGCAATATAAGGAAACATGGAGTAGGTTGGACAAAATGTGTGTTATGCATGATGAGTCCTTTTTACCAGAGATGCTTAATATGCCAATTATGCAGGAGGTTGTGAGATCGGATCATCTTCCTATATGTTTTGAGTTTAATAAACATGTGGTAGATATCTACAAAACATTGCTTGACAAAGTTCCTTTGAGGTTTAATTCTTCTTTATTATTTCATTCCTTATTTGATGCCTACATGCAACAAATTTTTGACATGTTTTCAAAACAGGTTAATTCAAAAGGATGGCATGAATAGGATGCAACATTACACAACGTTAGTGATATTCACCGTATGTATGGTATGACTAATGCAAAAAGACGTAAGCAATTGATTGATAAATTTTCACAGATTCTTACACAATGCAATGTACTATTGATGAATAATCTGCATGATGAAGAGCTTTTCGATCTTCAAGTTCAGGTATTATAACAAGACATTGTGAAGAATTTGTCTTGTCAAAGTTATCAGAAGACAAGACTATGTCAGTTACTAGAGGGACTTATAGATAATCAATCTCAATCTCATATGTTTTTTCAAGGATTAAGACCATCATATGCTCATTCGAATGTGGTGCAAATTAAGATAAGGGTTGACATTGTTTTGACCTAATCAAGGTTATTGAGTTATGTATTTTGTCATAGACATGCCACAAAAGAAAGAAGGTAGGGATTGAACCCAAGACCTCATGGTCTCTATTGGGCAACCCTACCACTTGAGCTACATATGCATCCTTATATTTAATTCAACTTCATATAGTCTAGATTGAACATTGGAAGTTCCTAGCTTGCATGTATTCTCATTTTCTAGCTTGCATGCATCCTCATGCGTACTCTATTGCATGCATCCTCATGCATACTCTATTTCTAGCTGGCTTACATAGCCCTACCTTCTTGTATAAATACTCATGTGCACCTTGATTCTAATCAAGGTGAACAACACAAGTTACGGGTTCTATAAGTTGAGTTCTTGTTCTTTTACTCTCTCTTATTCTCTAGTTTTATCTTTGTTCTACTCTATTATACTTGTCCATGACAGTTTGTTCACCCTTTTCTTGCTACCATGTCCAACTCCATCAACAACCTAAACCAAATCATGGCAGCCTTGCAACAACTTTGGCTAGAGAATGAAATCCTTCGAGAATCATTACGAGAGTTGCAATCCAGCACTTCAAGAAATTCACTAGTCGCCGAGTCACAACCACCGTCGACGCCTAGCCTGACCACGTCCTCTTCTCATCCATATGTCCTCGAACCAACCATCAGCCTACCCGACAAATTCAATGGCACGAGGGCATATCTTTGCGGCTTCATCAACCAAATTCGGCTTATCATCCGATTATAGCCCCAACGGTATGCTAGCGACTTTTCTCGGGTTGGGCTTGTTAGCATGCTTCTCTCTGGGCCGGCGCAAGCGTGGTTTGCACCCTTGATCGAGACCTCATCCCCTCTCTTGGAGAACTTCACCGCTTTCATTGAGGAGCTCGAAGCGACATTTGGCGAGACAGATCGGCGACGAACGGCACTCGCAAAGCTTTATTCTGTCCAACAAGGCTCACGTCCTGGCTTGGTCTACGCCTCAAAGTTCCGCCAGATTGCCTGCGATGTTAGTTGGGATGACCAAGCCCTATGCGACCATTTCCGTCGCGGTCTCTGAAATGATGTCAAGACTCTTCTCTTAAACTTCCCAGAGCCCACATCATTGTCTCAAGTAATCTCCCAAGTTGTCCAGTGTGACAATCGTCTTTTTGAACTTCGTCAAGAAGAACGGGGGACTCTCGGATCTCAAGCTTCTTCTCGGAACGCAGCAATCGCCACCCCCTACTTGTCACCCACGCCAACCTTACCATCAATTAGTGAAACCCATACCACAATGGAGGTCGATTCCCATACCCTGATGGAGATCGACCATGCTCGGTTCCAACCACTAACTGAAGCCCAACGCCAACATCGTTGGGACAATGGACTTTGTCTCTATTGTGGCAACCCCGGCCATGTCATCCGCCACTGTCCTGTGCGACAACCTTACCATCAGTTAGTGAAACCCATACCACAATGGAGGTTGATTCACATACCCTGATGGAGATCGACCATGCTCGGTTCCAACCACTAACTGAAGCCCAACGCCAACATCGTTGGGACAATGGACTTTGTCTCTATTGTGGCAACCCCGGCCATGTCATCCGCCACTGTCCTGTGCGACAACCTTACCATCAGTTAGTGAAACCCATACCACAATGGAGGTTGATTCACATACCCTGATGGAGATCGACCATGCTCGGTTCCAACCACTAACTGAAGCCCAACGCCAACATCGTTGGGACAATGGACTTTGTCTCTATTGTGGCAACCCCGGCCATGTCATCCGCCACTGTCCTATGCGAGACCCTCAACACCAATTCCATCGTACACGTCTTGCGGAGGTTCCTTGACAACAGGAAAATGACCAAGTCCGGCTGTAGTAGGAGCCATGCCGTTGGACGCTTCCCGTTACTCACCTTCTCCATGCTCCTACAAGTCTGTACCGCCATTAGGAGGGTTTTCTTTGCAAGTAAGTCTTTTTTTGGTTCGACTTCAATACATTCTCATGCTTTGCTCGACTCCAGAGCATCTACTTGCTTTATCGATAAATCGTTTGTATGCGCACATAATATCCCCACCATCTGCACATCACAACCCATATCCATTGAAGCGATCGACGGTCGGGTTCTCTCGTCAGGGGCGGTTACCGAAGCCACTATCCCGTTGGTACTTCAAATCGGGGCACACCAGGAGGAACTAACTTTCTACCTCATCGCGACTCCCCGACATCCGATTGTGTTGGGGCTATCTTGGTTGGAGACACACAATCCGACGGTGGATTGGTGTAGCTGCTCCATCACTTTTCCTGCCAATTCCTGCTCGGTCACGACACTCTCTTGATTCTGTTACGGTCCAGTCCGGTTTGGTCGCTACACTGGCCGTTGTGTCGGGAAACGTCATCGTTCCTGCCACCAATTTACCCATCCGATATAGCGACTTTTCCAACATCTTCGAAAAGCGGAATGTCGATCGGTTACCAACTCATCGTCCCTACGATTGCTCAATCAAACTCCAACCTGGCGAGCATCCCCCATTCGGTCCTATCTATGGGTTATCCGAACCTGAACTATTTGGCTGAGAATCTCGCGAAGGGCTTCATTCAACCCTCCAAATCACCGGTTGTGGCACCAATCTTATTTGTCAAAAAAAAGGACGGCTCCTTACACTTATGTGTGGATTATTGGGGTCTCAATAAAGTTACAGTACGTAATCGTTACCCCTTGCCCTTAATTCCAACGCTCCTCGATTGACTCAGAACGGGGCATATCTTCTCCAAAATTGACCTTCGGGGCACCTACAATTTGGTGCGCATTAAGCCTGGGGACGAGTGGAAAACGGCTTTTCGAACGCGTTATGGACATTTCGAGTACAAAGTGATGCCTTTTGGCCTTACCAATGCTCCGGCCGTTTTCCAGCACATGATGAATGATATTTTTTGAGAGTTTCTCGATCATTTCGTGGTCATCTACCTTGACGACATCCTAGTTTTTTCTTCCAACTTGGAGGAGCACACACACCACGTCCGGCTAGTTCTCACCAAACTCTGAGAATATGGGCTCTTCGCCAAAAGTGAGAAATGTGAATTTGATCATACCTCTGTTGAATTCCTATGTTACATGATCTCACCTACCGGGATCACAATGGATGAACGCAAGTTCGCGGTAATCACTGATTGGCCTCTTCCGACTTGGCTAAAAGAGGTACAATCGTTTCTTGGTTTTGCAAATTTTTATAGACGATTTATAGACGGGTTCTCTTCCCTAGTCCAACCTCTCATCCAACTTACCCGGAAAGATACTCCATTTCATTGGACCCCCTCAACACACAATGCTTTTAATGCCCTCAAAGCAGCTTTTCTCTCCGCCCCCCTGTTAGTCCACCCCGACCCCACCCGCCCTTTCCAGGTTGAAACCAACGCCTCCGACTTTGCCATAGGTGCGGTCTTGTCCCAACCCGATGACAACGACACCCTACATCCGGTCGCCTTCTACTCTCAGAAGTTTACAGCCCCGACAATCAATTATCCGATCTACGACAAGGAGTTTGCAACTATCATCTCGGCCTTCGCTGAATGGCGACCCTATCTGGCTGGGGCGTAACATCGTATTCAGGTGGTGACCGACCACAAGAATCTCATCTACTTCACCACCACTCGTACGTTGAATCGGAGGCAGGCTCGCTAGTCATCTTTTCTTGCCGACTATGACTTCGAAATCTTGTTTCGACCCGACGTTCAACATGGGAAAGCGGACGCTCTCTCTCGGCGACCCAGGTGACGACGCTTATTCTCAGCAATCACATTGTTTATTGCGGCCCGATCAACTCCACATGTTCGCAACCTATATGTTGCACGCTGATTCCTTGCTCAACGAGATTGCCCAAGCAACCACGTCGTACCCTTTCACTACTGACATCATGGCGCACCTCAACAACCCATCCCAGGAAAGGCAAAGCTCGGATCTCAGTCACTTTACAACTCAGGATGGGCTACTCTATCATAATCACCTCCTTTACGTACCAGTTGGCCCATGTCGCCTCAGAGTTCTTTAAACTTGCCATGATGATCCTCTTGTCAGACACTTTGGGGTCGCCAAAACGCTGGCATTGCTTTCTCGGGGGTTTTGGTGGCCTCAACCTTGGAAATTGGTCAAAGAATTTATCAAAACTTGTGACGTCAGTGCTCATTCCAAAGCGGCTCACCATCGTCCATACGACCTTCTACACCCACTTCCAATCCCCAATCGACCTTGGGCTTCTCTCTCTATGGACTTTATCACCAACCTTCCTCGAATCGATGATCATGACACAGTGCTAGTGGTCGTCGATCAGTTTTCGAAGATGGCTCACTTTGTCCCATGTTTGAAAACCATTTCGGGGGAGGAGACAACTACCATTTTTCTGTAAAATGCCGTCCATTTACACGGTTTGCCTGAGGATATCACTTTTGATCGAGGTCCTCAATTTATCTCCCACTTTTGGCGCCGACTTCTACAGACATTCGGGACTTCTGTGAACTTGTCAACCGCGCACCACCCTCAAACGGATGGCCAAACCGAAAGAGTCAACCAAATCCTCGAACAATACCTCCAGTGTACAGTTAGCTACCAACAAGACGATTGGGTGGACCTCCTTGCCATGGCGAAATTTGTCTACAATAACAGTATCCATGCCTCAACTAAGGTTTCTCCATTCTTTGCAAATTACGGTTTCCACCCTCGGTTCAACATTTCCATTCCGGAGATATCCATCAATCCGTCAGCCGAGAAGCATGCCCACACCTTACAAGATGGTCATCTTTACCTCACCCTCGAGCTCCATGCCGTTGGCAAATAGTATAAAGCTCATGTTGACTGACATTGCTTAGTCGTGCTGACCTTCACAGTCGGTGACATGGTTTGGTTGCTACGTCGGCACATCGCAACCACTTGTCCCTGCGTGAAGCTCGACTACAAAAAGCTAGGCCCCTTCCGTATCCTCGAGCGCGTTAACCCAGATGCCTTCCGTTTATCGCTTCCCCCCACATTTTGGCTTCACAATGTTTTCCACGTCTCTCCCCTCGAACTCTCTATCATCCTTCTCGCATTCCAGGACGACAACCTCCTCCGTCGCCGCCCGTGGAATTATCGACAGGTGAGGAGTATGAGGTTGACCGGATCCTCAACTCTCACTTGCATCGAGGGAGACTTCAATACTTGGTCTTATGGAAAGGTTACCCTCTTTCGGATGCCACATGGGAACCAATTACACATTTATAAAATGCACCGGAGGCAATTCACGCTTTTCATCAATGATACCCCCATAAACCGACCGCGGGTGTTAGGAGGCGGCCTTAGAGAGAGGATAATGTCATAGACATATGCCACGAAAGAAGGTAGGGATTGAACCCAATACCTCATGGTCTCTATTGGGCAACCCTACCACTTGAGCTATAGTGTAGATTGAATATTGGAAGTTCCTAGCTTGTATGTATTCTCATTTTCTAGCTTGCATGCATTCTCTATTGCATGCATCCTCATGCGTACTCTATTGCACGCATCCTCATGCATACTCTATTTCTAGCTGGCTTACATAGCCCTACCTTCTTGTATAAATACTCATGTGCACCTTGATTCTAATCAAGGTGAACAACACAAGTTACGGGTTCTATAAGTTGAGTTCTTGTTCTTTTACTCTCTCTTGTTCTCTACTCTTATCTTTGTTCTACTCTATTATACTTGTCCATGACATATTTCTCATTTTAAGAATTTGATTGGGCCTGAGTTGATTATTAATGAAAAGCACGACAAGAGTTTTATAATGTTGTTTGGGTGTGTTGTGAATACAAATATTTGTCAAGAATTGGATCCTGATTTTGAAGAAGAGGAGGTGGAAAAGGTATTGTTAAACCTTCCAAATGGTAAACGCCATGGTTGGGATAGTATTACAAATGAAGTTTTTAAAAAGTATGCTTGCATGCTTAAGAGTCCATTCATAGAAATGTTTCAACAATGTCGGGATTCTGGTTTCATGCCTGAGAGCCGGAAGGTACCATCTCTGGAGTCATTTCATCGGTGGAGGCCTATTTCATTGATGGGAGGTTTGTACAAAGTGTTTGCAAAGACATTATCGAACACACTTAAGAAATTCTTACCTCAATTTATTCGTTCATCTCAATATGGTTTTATTGCAGGTAGAAATATATTGCATAATGTATTAAATGTTCAAATGACTACCGATTATGCTCAACATACACATCAATGAATGATTATGGTGCAATTAGATTTGGAAAAAGCATATAATCGTGTTAATTGGTCATTTCTCTTTGGTGCGATGTACAATATAATATGAGGTTTGGTCCTCGTATGTGTCGACTTATCTTTTTGCTAGGGAAAAATGCAACATCTCGTGTGATGCTTAATGGTGGAGTTACTCCAAAAGTTTTTCTTACTAGATTCGTGCGACAAGGATGTCCACTAAGCCCATTGATATTGGCTATTGTTACACATCCTTTGTTAGTAATGTCGTCAAATCTTGCAACCAGTGGTGATATTGTGGGTTTACATCTTCCTTCTGGTGGACAATTGGTGGTATAAGCATTGGTTGATGATTCATTTATGTTTTTACAAGCCTCAAAAGAAAAACTTGAAAGGAGTATGCAATTTGGGATCAATTTGCCTTGGCTTCATGTTTGCATATACATTGGAGGAAGTCGCACCTTATTTCTTGTATAGAGAGTGATTTGGAATGTTTGGGATGGCGAGGGTCAATGATTACATGAGCATCAATTTATCAGCATTTGGGCTATCCATTGGGTGTTGATGTTTCAAATGTTCAACTGATTGATTGGATTAGTAGTAAATTGAAGGACAAATTTATGTATTGGAAGTTTCAATTATAACCCTTTCATGTACGACCCAAAGTGGTGCATTGTATCTTGATACCCATGTTATTATATTATTTACCATTACTTTCTTGGACTAAGAAGGCATTGCAAAATATGTTGCAACCTCTTTGGTTCATGTTGTGGCGGAAAGGAGAAACAATGGGAGTTACATGGATTTCATGGGACCATTTGGCTACTCCCAAACGGTTAGGTGGTGCAGCAATATTGGATTTGGAAATGCATTTGATGGCTCATGGATTTGCATTATTATGAGATATATGTCAACAAAATCAACCATGGATATCTATGATGCAATATTTTATTGAACATGAAGGATTGGTGCATGGGAAAACAAAGATTCAAGCATAGTGGTGGCCATTACTCAATGGATGTATTCCTCTGAAGATTTGACATTCTATATGTGGACAACAATTGGTAAGATCATAACAAGATGTATTATCTTTTTTTGCGTGGGCACCATCAAGTGATCGAGAAATTTGTAATTCATTACAAAATGAATTGCTTGTTTCTTCTCAAGTGTTGTTTTGGCATGGAAAAGAGAAGTTGAGATCTCAATTCAATATTGTTTATTTTGATTGGGGGTTGTACATTTGGGAGATGTGGTTGATGATTGTTGAGTGACAAGCTCAATATGGGCCAGATCGGCTGAAGAAGCAGAGAGCTAGATCGAACAAAGGTCGATCGACTAAGCCCGAATTGGCTGAAGAAGCTGAGAACCGGGTCGAACAAAAGTAAATTGGCTAGGCCCGAATCAGTTGAATAAGTTGCAAGCCGAATTGGCTCCTCGACTGAATCGGATGGAGCCTAAATGCCTATTTTAGTAAATAGGCCTATTATAAGCTAATTAGTGTCAAGCTCAGTTGATGAGCATTGAAGTACTTGTTAGCCCTCTATTAGGGCTTGTATAAAAAATGCTCGTTGAGCACATTGTGCACTGAGTATTATTTTTGCAATAAAAGTTGTGTTCTCTCGATGCACAAAAGCTTATGAAGGCATTGGAAAAATTTTGCATGCATACTAAATTAAGTGTCAATAGCTCTAAAACAAAGATTATGCTTGTGAAGAGCCAAAAAAGAGATAAACCATGCATTATGTACAACAATGAGCCACTTGAATGTGTGGAAAGCTTCAAATATCTTGGCCTTGAAGTTCCTTCAAATCATAGATGGAATGAATGTGCTACACGCCGCTTAGAGGCGGGCAAACGAGCATACTATGCATTTGAGAACACATGCAAACTTGGAGATATTAAGTGTTGGGTCCTCAAGAAATATCTTTTTGACACTTTGGTGACACCAGTTCTTTTCTATGGGGTGGAAGTATGGGGCGGTAGCATCCCTAAGTCTATGTGGAAAGAGTTTGAAAATGTCCAAAAGCATTTTCTTACCAAGTTTCTACAAGTTAAGAAACAAACGCCCTACACCCTCCTCCTCCTTGAGACGGGATCGCTTCCCATTGAGATCATGGCCATGGAAAGGGTTGTTGAATACATGCTTAAGGTTCAAAAAAGTCCCTCACATCGACTTCCTAGAATTGCGTGGGAAGCAAGCAAAAAGATCCAAAAGACGCATAAAAGCAAAATTTTGTGTTCCGGTTGGATGCAAGATATAGAAAAATGGTTTGGTAGATGGGATGCGAGACACTTGCTTCATGATGCATCATTAGATTCCTCTGTAAATGAGGCATTTTTGCAACGCCAATGTATCATGACATGGGACAAATGTGGAGGCTCACGCTTCACACATTATACTACACATGTTGCACCTAACTACAAAACCATATTCTTTGCGGAACGGGGAAATCGTACACATCCATACATGTTAGAGCCCATACCGTTATCTGCCATTCGAACCATTGCTTCCATGCGACTTAGCTCACATGCATTGCGATGTGAAACAGGGCGTTGGGGTACAAGTGATGAGAGTGGTCGGCTATGCACACTTTGCCCTAACAAGTTCGCGAGTCTGAGTATCACACTTTGATACAATGCTCTGCCTTTGATCATATTCGACCATGCTTTCCACATCTCTTCGATCGAGCCCAATCTTTGCATGAATTCCTCTCACAACCACAATGTGCACTCTCGATTGCAACATTCATTGGTAAAGTTCTTGAACATCGAGAGTCACTACTCACTTTCACACGTATCACGTGAAATGTAATATTTTTGGTCTCATAGGTCATATTTGATCTCCGAAGACGATAATATAATCTATCTATCTATCTATCTCCTAGTCTATGTTCTATCTGTCTGTTTCTGTTTTCGGTTCTCCGATCGAGCTAGTTGTGTTCACACATAACACTTCCACACACACAATCTTTTATAATAATGAATCTCAAAGGTTGTCGGAATTTGAAGATGTGAAACAATGGTTATGTATTCCCCCAAATTATAGATTTATTTGGGAAAAATTACAAGATATACCATTGTTGCATGGATCATTGCAATTGAAAACAAATGTTGCACCTTGGGTGGATTGACGGTTATAGGATGGAACACGCTTGGTATAGGTCACTACAAATATAATGTATCATCATGCAATGACATCATTATCTTGGCCATCACCTAAAGCATAAAAGATATGGAATGTATCTAAGTCGAATACAAGATGGTGAAAAATATTACAATGTAGTTGGCATTCCCATCTGCCATTTCGTGCAAAGGTATTCATATGAAGAGTCATGATTGATGGGCTTCCATTAGGTTAACCTTAAAAAGACGAGGACTAGGGTCAAACACTTATTTCTTTTGCACCATTCCATTGGAGGATAGTACACATAGGTTCATTAAATGTCCTATAGCATGTACCATTTGAAAGTATTTATCGGACGTTTGGCAAGTTTCAACCCGTTGTTATTTGAGACCTCAACAATGGGTTTTTTCTCAGTATGTTCAAAATGGTTCAAATGATGAGATGGAGATATTGTTCCAATTTTTACATTATTGAGAGAGAGAGAGAGAGAGAGAGAGAGAGAGAGAGAGAGCATTCATTTTCCCTTAACAAAAACTCTTAGTCTCAAAAAATAACTTCTAGTTGTTATAATACTCTAATACCACTATGTTGAATCTATATTGAATCACAATAACATGACACTACATCCCAACCATCTAATGTATAATCATATTCCTCTAACGTTACTCCCACGATTCTCATTTATGATTATCTTCATGCATTTTATTACTAGTGGGAAACCTCAAAGTGAGGTGAAAACCCACAAAGAATAAAGAACAATATACAAGTGTCAATTAGACACTAAAGAGCTTAAAAGCACTCAAAGGAAAGGTTGTAAATTTGGAGTGTGATGTCTCTAAGTTGCAAACAATCAAATAGAGATTGCCTAATGGATTTCTTAAAGAAGCTAACTTCATGCAATTGGTTTCGATCAAAGACCTTATTATTGCGGGTTGTCCAAATGGTCCAAAGTGCCCAAAATCGTGTCCATTGGAGAAAATAGGCATTGTCGAATAGGGCGCATGGAATTTGTCCAAATATCCAAAAGTGTTTACCAAACCTTCAGCCAAGAAACTTGTGATAAAGAGATGCACTTAGTCTTTGTACAAATGTTATAGTGAATGAACAAGTCCATAATAAGTGTGGGATTGTTTCCAATCGTCCACCACATCTTGCACAATGCGGCGAGGCTATCGATCGCTTTTGAAGATTCGACCCAGTTGGGAGCACACCCAATAAGCATCTCCATAGGAATACCTGTTGCTTAAGTGGAAGACCATAGCTCCATAAGCTTGCAAGCATGTTATTCCACCAGGACTGTGTTTTGTGTAGGTTCCATAATGCATTTGCATGTTCGTGAAACCATGGGACAAGTTGCAACAACATATACACTGAATGTGTTGTAATGTTATGCATTGGAATAACAATGTTCCCTTTTTGTAACATCCAATCCTGAATCCTGCAATCTCCATTGAGAGGTGGCACAGGTACTAAGGAAAGCACCAACTTAGTGACTTGATTCCATATAATGTGATGATGTGGCCCAAGATTATAACGACATGTCATGTCATTGAAGTGCAATAAGTGACCTTGTTCATTTACCACATCTGCAATTGATTTCAGCCCTTTCTTTGCTAAAAAATAAGCTTTCCTATGCTCTTGTTCAGCTAATGACTGTGGGAATATAGCACTCCAGTGTAAGCTTTTGAGGCGTAAAGAGTTCCCTGATTCTGAATTCCTACCTCTCCATTTTATGTGGTGCAATACATCCTTCCAGTGCTTTAGAAGCTTTGAACTAAATGGACAACCTTTGATGTGCCCGTCAAGTTTTCCAAACACTACATCCCAATGATTAGTTTCCCATGAGCCAAATGACTTAGTTTTCAAATGATCAAACATATCAGATAGCATTCTTGCCCAAGGCAATGTTTTTTCAGAAAATTTCGGCAATAAAGTAGCTTTTCTAGCCAACATTTGCAAATGCAAATTAAGAAAATTTAGCCCTCTCTAGTGATAAAAGTCGTATACCTCAATGTGACTGCTTAGAGCACCAAAAGCTGCTTATGATTTCAGAGTTAATCTTTTGTATCATGTGTTTCGGCCAATTAATCATGATTAAGTAATACTGCATATAAGCCATGAATATTGATTGCATTATCCTCAATCTGAGAGTGGCCACGTTGCAATCTTCCAATAGCTTAGCTTTTGTCTCACTTTTTGCAGGACCCATTCAACCTTTCTTTTCCATGTTGCATTCCATCCCAATGGATAGCCAAGATGTCTAACCATTTCATTTGGGTGAACAACCTGACCTGGCCACAGAAGTTGATGCCAACTATATGGCGTCAAGGGTAGAAGTTTGGACTTGTTGAAGTTAACATGCAATCCAGTAGCCAATCCATACAATTTGAGGGCATCCATAATCACCCTCATATCATTTGGATTGTTTTGTGATAATGATGTATCATCTGCATATGCTTGGGCCACGAAATTATGTTCGTCTTTCATTTGCAAACCATGAAGTTGACCAATTGATACTAGATGATCCATGTACAATAGTAGTGGATGAGTTGCGATTGCATACAACAATGCACTTACATGACAACCTTGTCGTACTAATTTGGCTAAACTCCATGAATCTGTCAATTCACCCTCAATAATGCATGAAGTTGCGCTAGACCCATAAAGCCAATAGATTACTTGAGACATTTTCGGACCAAATCCTAGTTTGACCATTGTGGCTGCCACAAAATCCCATTGGATGGTGTCAAAGGCCTTTTCAATGTCAATTTGCATGAGCAATACATCTTGTTTGGTGTATTTGGCATACTCCATTCCAATATAAGCATTAGCAATATTATCTGTAATTTGACTTCGAGGAATGAACCCATACTTATTTACGTGTATGCATCCCAACAAAGTGTCCTTAATACGATTAGCAATTATCTTTGCAATAAGTTTGTAGATCACTGGCATGAGAGTGATTGGTCGCCAATCCGAAAAAAATTCACACGGTTTCTTTTTGGGTATTAATTTGACCAAACCTTCTTTCCATGAGATCGGCATATCCCATTGTTGCCAAGCATTATTTGCCATAGATAGGATTAAAATCCTTAAGAACATCCCAAAATTCTGTAATGAATTCTAACATAATACCATCCCAACCAGGCGCTTTGCCTTTCCCGAGGCCCTTTCGAGCCTCCAAGAGCTCCTCCATTGTGAATGTTGCATCCAAAGCAATAGCTTTATCAACACAAATAGTGGGTTGAACTAGTGACAAGAATGTATCTCTAGCTTGTTTAACTACATCTGTAACAATGGCATTGTTCTCAAAGATGTGAGAGAAGTGAGTTACACATTCCTTGGCTAGTTCAAGTCGGTTTGTAGCCCACAAACCATCACTAGTTTTGATGAATTTAATGGATTCCCTTTGGCGTATTAGATGAAACCTTTTGAAGAAGGATTTAGAAGAGCATCCTTTGTCTTTCAATGGAATTTGTCTTGACCTAACTTGGCCTTCTTCCAATTTATTTTTGTCATGTAGCATCAATGTGTGTTTGGCCATACACAATGCATCCTCTTCATATAAAGTCAAAGATCTTCTATGTGCTAACTCCATTAGGGTTTGACAAGTAAATTTGGCTTGTTGAGTGTAATCTCTCTATCTTGAGACATACCACTTCCCATACTCTTGTATTATTGTTTGTAACCTATGTACAAAATGTACCCATGCTATATCAACATCTATGTTGACTTCTACATAAAGAGGAGGTATTATGTCATAGACCATCCTCTTGAAGAGTTCATGCTTGAGGTAACTGTTGTTAATGAGCATAAGTCTCTTCCTTTGGAGATGCACTTCATAGGAATGATTCCCAAAATCAAGGTCTAGCCAAACAGGAGCATGATCTGACAACTGCAAAGCATGATCTATATGCATTGTACATGTGAAATTTTCATACTAACTAGCATGCAACAAATACCATCTATCAAGCCTTGCATAGTATGCGGAGTGGGTGGTGTGATGAAAGGTAAAACCAGGAACATGTGGGTGTGTCATTTGCCATAAATCAACCCAATCCAATGAGCTTTGCATATTATACCATTGACCTTGTTCCTCTCTCAACATATTTGAGTGCCCACTAGTGTTATCACTTGCATTTGGCGAGTTGTTGAAATCTCCACATATAAATGCATTTTGTGGCCATAGATAAGCACAAATGTCTTGCCAAAGTAAATCTCTATCCCTTGAGGCATCGAGGCATATATTCCACCAAAATCATATGTCTCGCCATTTATCATGCATTGCACAACCAGCCACCTCCCATGTTGATCATTATAGGCAATTGTCGAATTTAGCTCATGTTTTATTATCATAAACACTCCAAATGATGCGAAAGGTCCCTACAAATTATGCATGTCAAATGACATGTTAAAATTCTATTTTCCATGTCATATATATTATCTACATACACATATGTCACTTATTATAGATATGAAGTGTGTATTATAATATATTAATACTATATAAAAAAAATTCCAAAAAATTATATGTTTTTTATAATACGCTTAAAATAATATCATTATCATGTAATAATGATATATATTCTCAAATATTTATTCTTAATTTCTTTACTAATAATATTAGTTGAAATTTTAAACAATAACCTTTATTAAATACATACTTTAAGAGTGTATAACTCTAGGTTTGATTTTAATGTTTTAAGTTTTAAGTTAAAACTAAATTTTTATTAACCTTTTTTTCATACTAATTAGTAAAAACATTAACATGATATTAATTTTATGTATTTCATTATCTTTGTTAGGTAGTTATGTTTATTTGTGCACTTTCTATAGTAATGAAAGGTATAACAATGAAGCATCATATAGAACTTTCATTAATAAAATTTGTATGTCAAATGACATGTTAGTTTTTGCACTCTTGTGTCATATGACAATGTGACATACATCTTTAAAAAATGCCCATCAAATTCAGGCCCTGCTCACTAATCTTTTCATATGAGAATCTTGGTGAGATAGAAAGAAACATGACTTCATCTTTGAGATTATGATTTATGATATTTGGTACTTTGAGCTCATCTACATAGTGGCATTTAATATGACAATAATATGGGTTTAAGAGAGCATTGATATATTGTACGGTTTCTGTATTGTATGTAGTAGATTAAAGAGATTGCGATCTATTATTGTGACATGAACTAAATTGTGGCATGCATTAGACGAGAGTTATTGTGATCATATTATAATGAATTCAAATCTTTTTTTTACTCATACAACTTAATTTTCTAAAGTCCATCGATTACCAAAACAAACTTAGCTAGAAAATAGGTGGTAGCCTTTGGTGACGCTTCACTAAATTGTGATGTGCATTAGACGACAGTTATTGTTGGCAAAAATTAATACTTCGGAAAAAAAATCAAATATCTCTCATACATTCAAACCTGATTTTCTTTTACTCATACAACTTGGTTTTCTAAAGTCCATCGATTACCAAAACTTGGCTAGAAAATAGGTGGTAGTATTTGGTGATGCTTCATGCATCTTCAATGATTAAAATACCCATTAGAGAATTTGTGATAAGTGTTCAGGTAGGTATTACAGGCACAACATGGAGTGTGATCAAATAGGTTATTTCTTGTTGAAGTGACCTATGCTTTTACTTCATGGGCTTCTTTCTCAATATGGATATAGTTTTAATAATGTTGAGGTTATACACTTTAATATTCCCTCCCTCACTCACCCAAATCCTCGTGGCCTACCAATGGGATCACATGGTAACATGTGTCCCATGAATTGTAACCCATGCATGCCTCCTTTGGAAGGACACAATATATAAAAATAGTGTTATGTATATAATATATAAATAAATTGTTCTCAAAACAAACAAAAGCTCGACACCTCACATTTTTACTAGATTCAAAACATTTGAACAAATTTTTTAATTAGATTTTGGGGACAGGAGAAAAGAAACCGTGAAGAGAGTTGTCTTGGAAACAAATAGAGAGACAATGGTCCTATGAAAGTAGTATTATAATCTTCCCTTTCGTTAGTACTTATTGTTTTATGTCCCTATTATTCAAAGTGTTCACAAATACGTTCCTTTTTTAATGATCACATTTACACTCATTAACACCCATCAAGATCACGTACCAACATGTGTAACCGCGTTTCTCTACGTGCATGCATGATAAAGAGTGCATGCTAAAGAGACTCTTCCAAAACAAGGCAAGACTATAGTCAATGTATAAAGCAAGTGATAACGAGTTTGTACCATATTTTATTAATGTTATCTAGACACAATTCAACGAAGCAATGTCTAAATTTTAAACACCTCAACGTGTCACTCTACAAGAAAATATAAGACATTTTCATTGCATTTGTTTTGCATTGTGTTGATTCCTGAATAATGGATCAATATGAATTGACAAGGCTAGACCTTCTTTCCCATTCTATCCAGTTTGATATTTAATGTTTGTAGCGTAGGCTTACAAATGTTTTACCTTCGTTCTAGTTTATTATGATACTATAGATCAACATAAATGTGATGCCTATCTTGCACTAGGTATAGAAGGAAGTGCATAATTTATGATGTTGCTCTTGATTGCGGAAACTTGTAGCAACAAATCAGCCAAGTTAACGAATGCAATTAGATATAAATAGACAATTCCAAGTGGCACAAAACATTTAACAATGGTTGAACTAATCTTAGTTGATCTTCCATTTACACGAAGAGGGCAAATCATGTCTTGTTAATTTATTCTTTACGTCTAATGATTCTACCCTTTATTACTTTCTCTCTTTCCCCTCGAGTCTCAATACTAGAATCACATGAATTTGTTGATACCAAAATATGTGGAAGAGAAACGCGCTCATTTTTGGGTCCACACAAGCATTGATGACCCACCCTTGAGAGTAAATTCTACTGGGTGAAAATTGACGTACAAAAGTTTTTCAAGCTCACGCCATTGTCTAATCATAGTGTTGGGCTAGCCAACCCACATTTAATAAAGTCTTTGACGAGTATCAATAATTTCACATTCTTTAAAGACCATCCCCGCGCAATGTGGAAGCATTCTACATTGTGGACAACACTGTGTATGGGGGGGTGATTGGATCGGCGTGCATCCAAACGTAGGAAAATCTAGGCATTCCCCTGCACCCGATGGTAATGCTAGGACGAGAAACCCTCGAGGGTTTCGGTGGATTACACATAAAAGAAGAAAGAAGAAAGGGAAAAAGGGAGAAGAAGAAGAAGAAGAAAGGAACAATTCAAGGAGTACGACAATGAAGAATCTTGAATCTTGAGTGACAGGGAGTGCTATCAATACATAGCCTTGACGGGGAGGGGCTAAAAAAAGTGAAGAAGATAAAGAAGAAGAAGAATAAGAACAATGCATATGCCGATGCAAGGTGTAGTGGGACAAGGCGGTATCATTATCCAACGAGAGCCTCAAGAGGAGGTATTAAGGTGGCATTGGGCACGCAAGTGTGTTATCGAGGGGAGGGCGAGCAAGCGGGCAGGCGGAGAAATGGTTCGATATGGGCACGTACCCAAAAGAGGATGTGGACACTAGATACACGAGACACAAGCGACCAGAGACCCGAGATACAAGAGACTAGAGACCAGACACTAGACACAAAGACACAACCCTTTTGAGGTCTCCTCTCATTTTGTGTTTTGTTTGTTTTTGTAAAGGGAAATGAGTGGAGCCCTAATAACAACCGGTGGAGAAATGATGCATGTATGCTATGTACTTGCATGCATGCATGCTATGTATTTGTATGTATGTATATGCATGCATGTATGTGTATATATGTATGTACATATGTATTTGTATGTATGTATATGCATGTACATATGTATTTGTATGTATGTATCTGTATGTATGTATGTATGTATGTATGCTATGTATTTGTATGTATGTATATGCATGTATGTATGTGTATATATGTATGTGTATATATGTATGTACATATGTATTTGTATGTATGTATATGCATGTATGTATGTGTATATATGTATGTGTATATATGTATGTACATATGTATTTGTATGTATGTATTTGTATGTATGTATCTGTATGTATGTATGTATGTATGTATGTATGTATGTATGTATATGCATGTATGTATTTATGTTTTTTTATGTATGTATGTATGTGAAGGGAATAGAAGAAGATAATAGATTGTGTGTGGGACCATTTTTCCCTTCTTTTTGGCCTTTTTTGCTTTTTTTTTCTCTGCAGATGATGATGATTTCAACGACAGCAACTACTGTTCACGCTGATTCTGTGACTGAGAAACACCGGTTTTGCCTGGCGCGTTTTCGTCATCACCCACAATTCTCTGTATGTATGTTTGTATGTATGTATATATATATCTATATATAATTTGCCTGACATATATAATTTGCAGAGGAATAAAGAGTTTCGACTTAGGGTTTGTCTCCTCCTCCTGATCCATCTTCTGTTTTAATCCTTTCTAGCCTCAAGGTAGAGGTCCTTTTTTTCGATCCTGAACATTAGGGTTTCTGTCCTTTTCTCTAGCTTCAATTACTAGGGATTTCTCCTAACTCCCATGTTTAGGTTTTCTTTTCAAGCTTCCAAAATTAGTTCTTTTTCCAAGCTTTAAACATTTGGGTTATCTCGATTTTCCTGAGAACAGGGTCCTTTTCCTAGTTTCACACATTAGGTTTACTAATTTTTTTGAGGCAGGTCCCTCGTTTACTGTAGGAGGAGCTTTGCATCTGTTAAAATTAGGGCTATAATTCTCGAAGAGAATTTTGTGTATTGGATTTCAATCACAACGCGTTCTCTTCTTCTGAGGAAAAGAATTTGATCTTTGATGTGTTTCAGCCGAGAAAAACAGCCTGGAAAATCTGTTTTAAGGAAAATCTGTATTTGAGCCGAGCAAATTAGTGGATAACTGATCTGTAATCAGAACAAAGGAAAATTGATGTTAATTTAATTCAAAGCGAGCTGGGAAATTTTTATTGATCTTTGACTGTGTCTGAGCCATAGAGTAATTTCCATCATTGATTCATCCAAGGCGAGAAGAATCGAATCCGACTTTTCGGTCTTATTCAACCTCGATGCCAAGAAGATAAATCCATCGATCTCATAGCTCATAGCTAACAGAATATATAGGGTTGATTGGTCCCCTGTCTGAGGGAAGAAAAAGGAAGAAGGGAAAAAGGAAAAGAGGAAAGGAAAGAGGAAAAAGTGAGAAGAACTGCCATGGCTGCTCGCATCTCAGACATAAACCGAGCTCGAATAAACAAGAATTGCAAGAATACGACTGTCACTATCATGACATCCCCGACAAACAGAGAAAGCAAGAATATTAACAAGAACCCATATTCTTCTCCTTCATCCTCATCCTCACCATCACCATCACCATCGCCATCATCATTGTCATCATCACCCATGAGTAATGCAAGCTCAGATGAAGAGGAGCGAGCACGCATGAGCCGAACCTCCTTGTTTCTGTGGCATACTCGGCATGACGATGTCACTGCCCTTCGGTCGCTTCTACGCCAGCAAGACTCATCCCTTGTGAGTGCTCAGGATTACGATGGTCGGACCCCGCTCCATGTGGCCGCCTTCTATAACTGTCTCCAAGCCGCAGCCTTCTTGCTGACCCACGGTGCCCCTGTTAATGCCCAAGATCGTTGGGGTAACTCGGTATCACATTCTCAACCATCTTTCTCTTTTGCATCTCCGCCGCTTTTGTTGAGAAGTAATAATAATTACAAATATGTGTTGCATCCAGTTTATTATTATTTACTGAGAAAAAAGATAGGCTCTGGGTTGCCTAAAGATCCATGTTAAACTTTATTAATGTATGAAGCTGCTTTACACTTGTAAAGTTTTTGTGCATCTTCTAAAGATTTTACTAAAAGCATCTCATCATTTCCTATAACAAAAGCATTATGGTTCTGTCCCCAATGGTAGTAATCTGTTCAATGCCTTCGTATTATGCAAACTTGTCAACAATTTTCTCCATTTCATTATTCCCCCAAAACCTAATAGTGTATTATGCCCTCTTTCCATTCTTCTCCACCCTAGTACCTACCTTGGTTTTTATTTATACATGCCAT
>NW_028230623.1:0-56748 GCF_043228905.1 Azolla caroliniana
AGGGTTAGGGTTTTTTATTTGATAGCTTTTTCCTCCCCTTTAAGATTCTCGCCTATTACCACTCGAAGATACCCTTGCATGAAGGAACTCAAGTTTGCATCCCTAGTTTAGTTGCATGTGTCCCACATGGCGTTTACTTTAGTTACATGGACTCCACGTTCAATTACGACATCCCACATAACATTTACTTTAGTTGTGCATGGACTGCATGTTCAATTATGGCCTGTGCACTACATATTGCCTAGCTGTTTTGAGCAATTTGACCGTTCTAAACCGTTCCGAGCAGTTTGGCCTGTGCTCCAAACGCACAAATATGAACTACATACTGCTAGATCCGAGATTATCCTGTCTATGTGGGATATCTTATAGTTCTGTCCCCCCCCCATCTTCTCCAGCTTCATATACACATAACTCGATACGTAGTTGTCCGTTTTATACGTAGTAAAATACGTTTGGAAGCACTTAAAGATGTCCATCTTTTCGTACCAAGCAAGAAAAGAACCAGACAACAAGGAGAAAAACTGTAGCATCTTTGGTGAACCCAACGTGAAAAGGGGCGGCAAAGGAAACCAAGATGAGGGGAAGTGAACTTGCACAGGCGATGGCGGCGACTGTCGATCATATAGTGAATGCGTGTGAGGGCGCAGGTGGCCTCAACAGGGCCATTGAAATGATAGTCCGCATGATAGGCCGATTTAATGGGAAGGACGTGAAAAGCTACCTAGAGGCTTATCGGGCTGAAATGATAATGAGGGACATCTCGGAGGACAAAAAACTATCTGGATTCCCTCGGGTAGTAACGTTGAGCATCCATGCAAAGGTGCTCGAGATACAAGATGATTGTTAGAACTGGTCGGAGCTCGAGGAGAGACTCCTCGAGAGGTACGACGTCGATGACTGGGTCCGGTTGTTGAAGAGGGCACTGGGCCGAAATGATAATGAGGGACATCCCGGAGGACAGAAAACTATATGGATTCCCTCGGGTAGTGACGTCGAGCATCCATGCAGAGGTGCTCGAGATAAAGGCCGATTGTCGGAACTGGTCGGAGCTCGAGGAGCGACTCCTCGAGAGGTACTGTTTTTATGACTCGCTCCGGTTGTCGAAGAGGGCGTTCATGGAGTGGATCGAGCTAAACCCTAAACCGAAACACATCAGTGCTTCTCCATGAGTTTGAGAAGCGTTTTGCGCGCCTTTTGGCATTGGACCAGACCATGCTTGACACGAGCAAGGTCCTGCTATTCATCAAATTGGTCGATCTGTTTGATTGGGAGAAGGTGGGTCTCCTGTTGGAGATGGATGAGGGGCTATGGTCAAGAGAGTTTGCCGCCGTTTTGACAAACGGTGGGAATGGAACGGCACGGGGTCGTCAACAACCGGCGAAACTACTAGGAAAAAGTTGGAGGAGATTCTGACTCAGTGAGAGGAAACAAGGAGGTGGCTTGAGTCGGGGCCGGTTCCGAGCAACGTGGTTGAAGGACCAATCGGGGCCGCAACTTTGGAGGAGTTAACGAAGATGGTGTGCGATCTCCAGATATGCAAGCTTGGAGAGATGGCAGGGGTCAGTCGTGTGATTGGGGGCCTCCAAATGACCAAAGGTGCATGTGGTGTGATGTCGTCAGCCACATACAGAGAGTGCACCGATTTCGCCGAAGAACTCCAGAACAATGTCATGTGCCTGTGGAACAAGCAGGTACACGTGAAGGCCCCTTGAGGTGAACACCGGATGAGGCAACATGAAGAGGATAATGGAGGAGGCCACGGCCCGAAACGTTGAGGCCATTCACTACTTAGTGTCGGCAGGGATTTGGGTAGGCTGAGAGAAGGGCATTGGTTCCGGAAGCGGTGCCAGATTCTGGCTGCTTGTGCAAGAGGGCTTATCCGGAGTGAGGACAGGGAAGGAAGAGGCAAATCATGGGGAGAGGTAGGTCCAAGAGGGCACCGGATGGAACGATCTGATTGAAGAGAAAATCGGCTTCGTGGAAGCTGCGTGCCAGAACTACGAGGTTCTGGTTGAAGAGAAGCGGGCCGGGAAGGCCGGAGGGGCCAAACCTTCGAACCGGTATGAGACTTGGAGTTGTCCAAAGAAAAATGACAGAGGCCCAATTGGCTCATAGGAAAAGGCTAAGTTCCTGAGCCTCCGGCAAAGCTTGGAGATAGAGAGAGTGACGAACCTGTGGAAGGTCTTGGAGGAATGAATCCTCGGCAGTCGGGTGGAACTCACCTTGAGGGAGGTGCTAGGGATAGCAAAGAAGGAGTTCCACGATTCTATCATCGACCTCGTGAAGAGGAAGCGACTCTCGTTGGAGCCGAAGAATGAGAGGCCGGTTGAAGTAAAGGTTGCACACATTGATGAAGTAGCAATAAAAACGGAATACGCTGAAAGCCTCCACACGCGGCCACATTGGGCGAGAGCAACAACGGAGACCCCGATCTAGATCGAGTATGTGAAAGAACTGGTGGTGGCTCTGATCGACCATGGATCTAAAATAAACCTGATGTCCATGGACTTCTACGAAAAGGGACAGTGGTCGATCAACATGAAGCATGGGTAGAAGATACGCACAACGACCGACGCAACGGAGGAGCTTCATGGTGTGTGTCCGAACATCCAGGTGAAGGTCGGAGACGTCGAGATAGACCAACACTTCTTCGTGCAAGAGACATCCTCGCATCTAGTGATACTCAGAGAACTCTACATCACGACAGCTTGAATGGAGACCAAGGTGCTAGACAACGGTTCGACATATGCATGGGTTAAGAGCTAGGACAATCGGCATTCCATCCAATTTTTGACGGTTTGGGCAAATCACGAGAGGAATTGGGACTCCCTCGGGAACGAGTGCTGGGAGGACTTTTAGAGAGGGCTATCAAGGCATGGGGCCGCGATAGTCCAGACATCTGGAAGAAACCCCACACTTGTATTATAGATAAGAAGTTTTGGCTCTTCGGAAATGGAGGTCGTACCATAACTGACATCCATGGTCAGGAGAAGAGGCAAGTTGAAGGGCGCTTGAAGGCATGTGGAGCCTTGGGCCACGACGATGAGATAAGTGATGCCGTCGAGGCTGTCTCATTCGACGAAGATGTGCGTGGAACCTCGCTTTTTCTCACACTGCACACGCCACACCACGACACCAGGGCGCGGTTCGCCGTCCGATTCGGTTTGAAGGTGCTAAGTGAGCGACAATGAGGATATGCCCAAGTTATATCATTTTAGTGGTTAAGGCCGACAAAGATTATCTGATCAGATTCTCGGTATGATTTTCGGATGCGCGACTCCGGACTTGGAAATGCTCTAGTGGACCGTGTATATAAAGGCCCTGAGTTCGGAGATTCAACACATCTCCGGTAAAGTCAACGCCATGGCCGATATGTTGTCAAGAGCACAGTTCGAAGGAGAGGGCGGCATGGTGTCAGAAGATGAAAAGGTTGGTGTGGACTTCTTTGAGTCAGATCGAATGTCAGCAAAGCGCTCCGGCCCTGAACGAGTTCGACAAGGATGACTACAACGAGGAGTGGCTTCAAATCAGAAGGTTCCTAAGCACGATGGCGCCAGACGCAGCGTGGACGAAGGAAGAGGCCGGTCAAATCTAGAAGAAGGCCTAGAAGTTCTTCTTGCGAGACGGTAAGATGTGGCGGCATCCGAAGAGGCAGAACGACACACCACTCCGGGTGGTGATGCAGACAGAGGACCAATCGGTGCTGATGTCCGAGTTCCACAAGAGTCCCTTGTCCAGACATCGGGGAACATGGGCCACATTCGAAAAGCTCAAGGAGAGATATTGGTGGCCGAGAATGTATTGAGATGTGCACCACTTCATGATGACATGCGAGAGTGTTCAAGTACACTCCAGAATCCGATACCGTAATCAGCTGCGCCCAACCTACCTGCCAACCATTCACTTCAAATGGATGGTGGACTTAGTGATAATGCTGATGGGGGTAGGCCAAATGCGGTACCTAGTGCTTGCACGAGAGGACTTGATGAACCAAGAAGAGGGCTGGGCATTAACAAACAAGACAAATGCAACGGTATGCCGGTTCATAATCGAGGATGTGATTTGCTAGTACGGGTTTGTGGGGAAGATCGTGGCCGATCGAGGGGAGCTGGACACGCAGGAAGTAGAGGAGCTTTTCGATTGACTAGGGGTCAAGCTCTCCCTCACGACGGCATACAATCTAGAGGAAAACAAAAAGGTCAAAAGAGGGCACGATCGGATTGTTGAGGGGATAGTGCAAGCATGCGACGAACGAGTCGGTAACTGACCGAGACTTCTACCTTATGCGTTGTGGGCTGACCAGACTATGCACAGTTCGGTGGCCTCATACACTTTGGCCGAACTCATGTTCGGAAGAAGCCGATAATGCCGGTAGAGCGGACGATAGCCTCGTGGACGTCGGTCTACTGGTTGAACAAGATGAGTTGGGTTGAACTATTGGCCATGCGAATTTGGCAACTCGAGAGGCGTCTGGACTGACCGGACTATGCACAGTTCGGTGGCCGCATACACACCGATCGAACAGAAGCCAATAATGCCGGTAGAGTGGATGATAGCCTCGTGTACGTTGGTCGACTGGTCGAACGAGATGAGTTGACCATGCAAATTTGCACAACTCAAGAGGCGCCCGGAGGACATAGGATGAGCCAAGGCAAAGCTACAAGGCATTTCGACCGAACACAACGACTTTGGCCGAAGACGATCGAAGAAGGCAACTAGGTGCTGGTATACGACAACAGCCTCGAGAACCAACACTGGTCAACCCGAAAGTTTGTGAAGCGGTGGTTTCGGACTTATGTGGTCACGAGCGCCAACAACAACGTGACGTACCATTTGGCTGAGCTCGATGGGACGAGGATCGCGGTGCCGATTGCAAGAAAATGGATCAAGGCTTTCAAGAAGCAGCACAAAGCGGAGCAGAACCCTGAGGTAGAGGTCGAAAGCACCGGAGAGGGCGAGGAGTCGAAAGAGGAACGGATCGGCAACGGTTCGGGAGAGGACGAGTGAAGACTGAGCCGGAATCTCCACAGTTTCACTACTTGGCACGTGTTGGAGGACGTACGGTTTGGTGGGGGCCGATGTCATGGAGGATTCTGACCATAGGGAGAAAAGGAGTCGGATGCGCATGAACGAGGGTGTGCATGGATGCACACTAGTTAACCAATCTTTATGTACAAACATATGTAAATACTTATCTATTATTGAATATTAGGGAAGCATGTTTCGATAGGTAGTTTTATGACCACACGAGTAGAGGAATAAAGGGGATTTATGAGAGGAAATCGAGGAGAGAATCAGGGACAGAAAGTGGTTGTCTTAACAGTCGGATGTAACGGTCTCTCTCTCCTTGAACTATAAAAAAGGGGTGAGGAGGCACCATTGAGGGGGTCACCATTTTGTCATTTGGAGGTAGACCGTCAGGGTTTTAGTTATTCTCATCCCTATTTCGTTTTAGGGTTTCGGTTTTAGGTTCCCCTTTCATATTGTTTTCCTTTCTCTCGATTAGGGTTTAGTTCTTCCTCCTATCTGGTTAGGTTTTCTAGGTGTGCTTGAGTTCAGCCTATATGGTCGCGATTGTAATCATGTTGTGTTTGTGGCTTTAGTGCCTCGTAATGGAATTAGCGTGATAAAGCTTGTCTCGATCTAGCCCTTTATCTTTTTAATATTCGCACATTGTTCCTCCCCTTTTGTGCTCGAAGGCTTTGTTAAGCTCCCACTTTCCCCTTCTTTTACTCCCTAGTCCAAGATCACCGTGGACTCGCCCAAGCCAACATACACTTGCGGATTTCCACGACATCTTTGGTGAACCCGACATGAAGGGGCGGCAAGGGAGGATGGTGATGGAGGAAGAAAATTTTGAGGAGATGATGTTGAGTATGATCATGAGGTTTTCGAAGGAAAGAGAAAGGCGAGATGCGGCTCAACAAGCTGTCGAGAGCATGTTTTGATAGGTACTTTTATTACCACACGAGTAGATGAATAAAGGGGATTGATGATAGGAAATCGAGGAGAGAATCGGAGACAAAAAGCGGTTGTCTTAACAACCTGAGCTATAAAAGGAGAAAGAAAAGACAAAGGGAGGGA
Organism: Azolla caroliniana; assembly: GCF_043228905.1. Classification (NCBI taxonomy): domain Eukaryota; kingdom Viridiplantae; phylum Streptophyta; class Polypodiopsida; order Salviniales; family Salviniaceae; genus Azolla; species Azolla caroliniana. The sequence goes on from NW_028230623.1 coordinate 6,085, forward strand.
TTCATGATTTTGGAGAACGAAGTGTTGACGGACCGAGCTCTACAGATTTCCGTTTTCCCCATTCTCTGTTTTTGTCTCTATTAATTCTAATTGTGCATCGGGTCGCGCGTGTTTGCACTAATCGCACACTCTCAACTCATGGCCTATTTGCACAATGCATTGTATATCCCACTCTCAGCTTTATTGAGCTTTCTCTTACGATAATAATTATTCTTGTGCATCGCCGATCGGGCTGAGCGTGTTTGCACTAATCACACACACTCACCTCATGGTCCTTTTGCATACTTCACTCAATTTGTCTTTTCCCTTTCTTAAGATTTTATTATGATTGTCATCTACCCACCCACATTTCATTGTTTTTTTACCCTTAATTTTTATGTTCATCTACACTATTTACGTGTGTTTCCCCTATTGGGTAACAATTTTGTGTAGACTATTTTTTTTCATATTGAGTGGGCATCATGCCATTTTTAAAATATTTTTTCCAAAGTGTCCTCTAGGTTTAACGCATGTAATTGAGCCTTAGAACTCGATTAGAAACACAAGAGTTCCCCTATTGATATTTTACTCCTAGATTTGAGTACTACATCTTTGCACCCAACACCACCACCATTTGTATCAATTTGTGGCTTATGTCACAATTGTGCAAATTACAATCACCATATTGGGATAGATATGTGCATACCTCGCACCATCCATTTATTTGTGCCATTTTTATTTAGTAGGTAACACATGGTTTTTTGAACCTTCTTTTCGTCACTTCTTGTGTCTTATAGGCAGTGACTTATTTATCTTTTTTTTCATAACATTTGCTTCCTACTCACAAGACTAGAATATTACTTGCGAGTGCACTCATTTTTTCACATAATACACTTTCTCAACCATATCAATACATTTGGGTTGGAATTTTAATATATAAGGCTACCTAGAAATTTACATTGATGCTAGAACCATGGTTGAGCCTCGAGGAGCCGCATGATTATTCACGATAGAGATCTGAGAAAGACATCTTAGCTATGTTTTCCCCCATGGTTTTTAAAACACCATAGTTATCGGATCTCAGTTCATATCTCATATGTCTAGAGGGGTAAAGATGTGAGATGCTTTCTTGGATAAAGTTCTTCTAATCAAAATTTCAAGCATTCATTTTGCTCATGTATTTTCGAAACCTCCATATTTATATTGCGTACACACAAACTGCATCATGGAACAAGTTTTGAACACTGTTGGAGCGATATCTCCAACCGAGAACTCTCAACTCCAATCCACATCCCGCACACAGGCTGAGATGTGTATTGAGAAATTGCTCACTAGTACCTTGAATCAATTGGCCGAAATGCGGCAAGCCAATATGGCTTTGGAAAAGAAATTCCAAGAATTGACTTTTGCGTCCAAGGAAGAAGATGAACCTTCTTTCATAGTCAGACCATTCAAGGGAGATAATAAAGAAAGAACTGAGGAGGCCATTAACACTTGGCTTGGTCATTGGGAGTCTCACTTTGAGCTCCATCCCAAGCCAGATGTTGTTCAAATTGGTTATGTAGATCATGAGTTAGGTGGCCGTGCTGCTGCTTGGTGGCACGACCTAAGGACTGCAAAGAACTTACCCACAACTTGGGAAGGTTTTGTAGATGTTTCCAAGAAATGGTTACTGCAACCACCTTCTCAAACTGAACAAGCACAAAACTTGCACATGTTGTCGAGCAAGCCATTTACCTCTCTCGAGGATTATGTGCATCATGCTCGGACCCAGATCCAAAAATTGGGACTCACGGGTGAGAAATGGTTTGTCGCTTGTTTTCTAAATGGTATTCCCAATGGCGATTACATTGGATTGTCCATGACAAGGACCCCACAACTTTCAAGGAAGCAGTCAACATTGTACTCCGGTACCATAGGACTTCCAAGAAAGTCCGCAATAAACCTAAGTTTGCCAAAACTCCGAATATCAAGTTCATTGGGAAACGTAAGCAATCCAATGACGCTCTTGTCCGCGACTCAAAGAAACCAAACCTCATCTGTGCGTATTGCAAGAAGCGGAACCACACAAAGGATACTTGACATCGTCTTGAGAGGAAGTCAACAAACACCCCTCCTCAAGACAATCTACGAGTCACACAAGTGAATCTTTTGATGTTATTGATGTTCATACCAACCACTTAAGCTTATGTCGATGCACTTTTCCTTCACATTTACTTGGTCCTAATGATTTAATCTGAGCACTCGGGTATATCAATGGAACACAAGCACATTTCTTGTTTGATTCCAATAGTTCTCACAATTTCCTTAATGATCACTTGGTGCAACAAATGAAACTCCACATAAATGCAAGTGATCATATCTATCAAGTTCACATGGCAAATGGAGGCGTCCAATACATCAAGTGGCATTGTTTGTCAACTGCCAATTCAAATAGATACGTATATGGAGAAGTTTGACTTTCATGTTATGAAACTACAATCTACAGATGTCATTTTTTGGATACCCTTGGTTTTTAATAAAAACCCTTCTTTGTCCATTGACTGGGTTAATCACTCAATCACATTTGAACTTAATAATTGTAAACATTTTATTCAATGTTCCAAAATTCCTTCTCGTTCAATTGTGTCTTATAAATCTTTAAGTGGGTATTCTAGCTCATCAATTTATTCGTGTGTAATTGATGTCGCGCTTCAATTGTATTATTTTAATATTGACGCCACACAATTGCCACATTATGAACGACAATTACTTGACTCTATTCTAGACGATTTTCAAGACGTGTTTCGTAACGAATTGCCACTTACTTTACCACCAAAACGTAATGTGGACAATAAGATTGAACTCATTCCCGGTGCTACTCCTGTGAGCACTCCACCTTATCGACTTAGTCGATTAGAAGTGGATGAGATCGCTAAACAACTTAACGAATACTTGAGTATGGACCACATTAGGTATAGTAAATCACCTCGGGGTGTGCCAGTTCTGTTAGTTAAGAAGAAGGTTCATAGTGAATGTGTATCAATTATCACCGTTTGAATAAAATGACAATAAAAAATGCATATCCATTACCTTGTATCAATGATTTGATTTATTGTTTGCATGGGCCCTGATATTTTACGAAAATTGACTTACGAACAAGTTATCATTAGATTCACATTTGCCAAAGATGATATTCCTAAAGCCGCTTTTCGTACACGCTATGACCATTATGAGTTTTTTGGTCACGCCTTTCGGGTTGACTAATGCTCTAGTCACATTCCACCAAGCGATGAATGACGTTTTCCGAGGTCGACTTGGTGATTTTGTTGTCATCTTCTTGGATGATATTCTCATATGTGGCCGTACCTTGCAAGATCATGTTCAACATTTTTTATTTGTTTTGCAAAAGTTGTGTGACAACTCTTTCTATGCAAAACTTTCAAAATGTGATTTTTTCCAAAAACTCTATTGTGTACCTACGTCATTTAAGTAAGGAAAATGGCATTGAAATTGAACCTTCTGGTTTTGAAAAGGTTAAACTTTGGCCCATTCCTCGTAATATTCGTGAACTTTGCTCATTCTTAGGATTTGTTGGATTTTTACGTAAATCAATTCGTAACTGTTCCAAATTTACTACACCATTAACTGACCTTTTAAAAGGTCATCCATGTAAGTCTGTCAAATCAAATTCCTGGAATGAAAAACTAGACACATCATTTGAGATACTCAAAAAGTTTGTGTGTCAAGCTCCCACTCTTCTATTACCGGATCCTTCCAAGCCTTTCTCAGTCGAAACCGATGCTAGTGATTATGCCATTGGTGTCGTCCTTTATCAAGGCAGACACCTTATTTCTTTTGAAAGTAAAAAGCCTAATGCTACTCAACCTCAATATTCGGTTCAAGAGAAAGACTTGTTCGCAGTAATACATGCACTAAAAACATGGAGGCATTATCTCTATGGAAATCAATTTGTGGTTACAACGGACCATCAATCATTGAAGTATTTTTGTGACCAGCCAGATCTTGTTGGTTGTAAACGTCGTTGGACTAACCTTATGCAAGATTTTGATTTTTCTATATGGTATTGCAAGGGTTCTATGAACACCGTTGCGGATGCCCTTATTCACATTAAAGCAGTTAACATGCTTACCTTCACGAAATAAAATCTGATCTTTTAGATCACCTTCGAGGGAAATACCTTGATGACAATTATTTCTCAAACTACTGGACGAAACCTGAATCTGGTTTAGATACCATTACTAGCACCCTACCCTCGAAGGTGACCTTTCACATTACAAATAGTTTGCTCTACAATAGTGGAAAGGTCTGTGCTCCAAATTTACCAAACATGAAATAGAAAAATCTTCATGAATGTCATGATGCACCATTTGTTGGTCATCGTGGAATACAACACACACTTGTTCTCATCTCGAGTACTTTTTCCTGGCCTAAGATGCATTCTGATGTGCATAAATACGTGACTCAATGCTTATAATGTCAAATTAATAAGTCAGAATGACTTAAAGTTGGTCTTTTGCATCCTTTAGATATTCCCAATAAAAAATGGGAATGTATCTCGATGGATTTTATTGTTAGTTTACCTCGTACACAGAGGAGTCATGATGCCATTTGGGTTGTCGTTAACTGACTAACAAAATTGGCCAGATTTATTCCTACCAAAACCACAGTAACCACTCAACAATTGGCTTATCAATTTGTTGATGAGTTATTTCGTTTTTATGGATTACCAATGGATATTGGTAGTGATCGAGATTCCAAGTTTACTAGTGACTTTTGGACTCAGTTCCTTAAGAAGCTAGAAACTACGTTGAGCATGAGTTCCATAGATCATCCTCAAACTGATGGACAAACTAAACGAGTTAATCAAATTATTGAGGACATGCTTCGAATTTATGTAGCAAAAACCCCTTCTAAGTGGGAGCAATACCTTCCTATCTTAGAATTTGCCTATAATAGCTCAAAACATACATCCAATGGATATAGTCCTTTTATGTTTATGTATGGTTTTTGGCCACATGCAGCGTGATACATTAGACAGTACACACAATTTTTTGCAAGAAATGAACTAGATGTTGCATATTGCCAAAGAAAATGTTCAGACAGGTGAAGATCATGTTCGATTTTATGCTGATCAGGATAGACTTCCTCGTGCATTTACTATTGGTCAAAAAGCCTTTTTGCGTGTCCCTACTGACTCTATGTCATTGTCTATGGGCAAGTGTGCTAAGTTAGCCCCACGATATTGTGGCCCATTTGAAATCCTTAAGCGAGTTGGGTCATCTGCTTATCACCTTGCCTTACCCCATAACGTTGGTATTCATCCAGGTTTTCACATCAATCGTCTAAAACCATTTTTAGCCTCTGGTGGTAACACCATCACAGTCCAAGATCTTGTAACGTTGTCTTAGCTAACCTCATAAGGACATTACTTCGGAAGGTTGCTATCTTAGACACCGGTGGTGCGGGCTATCGAGACTCGTGGGTAGGAGATAGAGTGAGAACGAGAGCGAGAGGGAAAGAGAGAAGGTGTGTGTGTGTGTGTGTGTGTGTGTGTGTGTGTGTGTGTGTGTGTGTGTGAGAGAGAGAGAGAGAGAGAGAGAGAGAGAAGACTTGAAATAGAAATGAGATTATATTATGATGAAACAAGATTACAATGAGTAGGCTAAGGGCTAAAGACTGGTGTTGAACCGAATGAGTTGAAATGAATGTATGGACACTTATTTATAGATCTGTATGGAGTATTCTAGAATGTTCTAGAATATTTTAGATTTTATGATAAGAAATATAATCATGAAATATTAAAGGATGTTTTAGAATAATCTAGAATGTTCTAGAATATTCTAATATCTTGTAATAACTAGAAATATAATTATTATAATCACACAACATATATGTTATTACAATGGTTAAGGGTTCAACGCATAGACCAAGAAGTCGTGGGTTCGATTCTTGATAAGCAGAAATGTTGTCTTCATGACATTATCCCCCCTTTCGGTGACGAGTTCCACGAGTCGGAAGACAAGAGTTCGGACTTGGTTTATGGGGATATTTGTCGTGAAATGCAACAACCATGTCGGAGGCATTAGCAAGATGCTCGGCAGGCTCCCATGTTCGATCATTAGGTGTATAACCTAACTAATCAACCAAATAATATAGTTTGTTGCGGATGATCTTGGAGTCGAGAATAGCAACAACCTCATATTCAGAGCCATTGGAAACTTCGATTGGAGGTGGGGGAGGTGTAAGACGACCCGGAATAGAGCTTGTTGTGTAGGGCTCCAAAAGTGAAACATGGAAGACTGGGTGAAGACGCATATGAGGAGGGAGATCAAGATGAAATATCACATCATTGATCTTACCAGAGATCACATGTGGGCCGAAACGTTGATAATCCAATTTGTACCAAGGTCGGGTGGTTTTAATGCTACCTTGTAAGAGCCATACACGATCTACAACTTGAAACGTAGTCGATGAATCACGCCGATGACGATCATCAATCTTCTTTTGAGTGTTTAGGGCATCACATAAATGATGCAAAAGTATATCCTGAATTTCTTGGAGTCGAGTGAGCCGATCTTCAGCAATCGGGTTTTTCGGGAGTTCGGGATGTTCAAGCATCGTCCAATGATGGTACCCAATGTTAGCAAAAAATGGGGAATATCCAATAGAAGAATGTTCAGAGTTTTTGTAAGCAAATTCCGCCAAATGTAATAAATCCACCCAATGATCTTGTTGATAGTTGACAAAACAACATAGATATTGTTCGACTGTTTGGTTGGTGCGCTCACTCTGCCCATTAGTCTTTGGATGGTAGCCGGAAGAGAGTTTACAAGAAGTATGTAAGAGTTTGAACATGTGCCGCCAAAATTTTGAGATGAATTGGGAACCCCGATCACTGATAATATCATCCAGAAGACCATGATGGCGAAACACCTCCCGCATGAGTAAATCGGCTATCTCTTGACTAGTAATGGTCTTCGTGCATGGAAGGAAATGCGCCATCTTTGTAAAACAATCGACTACCGTGAGAATAGAATCAAATCCCTTGGAAGGTGGAAGATCCATAATAAAGTCCAAGGAAATAGATTTCCATGGGCTCTCTGGAATAGGCATTGGCTGTAATAGGCCATATGGATGATGTCGAGGCTTTTTTGATCGGCAACATGTATCACAACTGCGAACATAATCCATAACAAAATGGTGAAGCCGTGGCCACCAATATCGGCGAGAAATCAACTCAAAAGTCTTGTGGATGCCGAAATGCCCAGCCATTGGCGTGTCATGACATTGTTGCACGACTTTGAGTCAAGAATGACTGTCAGGCACATACAAGAGAGTTTGTCGAAAAAGCAAACCATCATGCCAATTGAACTGGGTGTAGTCTAGACGAGGATTTTGAGATTGGGAGCTAGAAGCATGATATGGGATAATATGACTCAAAACCTCTTGGGCGAATGCATCTATCGCAATCTGCTCCCGAATGGAATCAAGAAGCCTCGAATCTCCCGGTGTGTTGATAGTATGTATTGCCATTACTCGTAGACGATCAGGACCTAAGAGGATTTGCTTTTGACTTTCAAATGCGGCCTCTCTTGATTGAAGTTCCATATACAAATGTTGAGATAAAGCATCTGCTTTTCCTTGTTGCATCCCAGGGCGATATAGAATTACAAAATCAAAACGAGTTAAGAACTGCGCCCAACGAGCTTGTCGACAATTCAAGACTCGAGCACTTTGGAACTATGTTAGATTTTTTTGATCATTGAAGACAATAATATGTTGAGAAGAACCCTCCAAAAAATGATGCCATTGTTGAAAAGAATCCACAATGGCAAGAAGCTCTTTGTTGTGAATATCATAGTTGATTTCTGTGGCTTCAAATTTCCGTGAGGGAAAAGCCATAGGGTGCAGTTCGCCATCTTCGCCAATCTGGGATATAGTATGCATCAGCTTCAAGTATAAAGCGCCTCATTGGATCGACATGCATTAAAATTGGTGTAGATGTAAACGCTTGCTTTAAACCCTCAAATGCAGAGTTCGCTTCTATACCCCATACAAATGGTTGATTCTTGCGCGTTAGTTGAGTGAGGGGCAATACAATCTTTCAATAATCTTTGATGAACTTAGGATAAAAGTTTGTGAACCCCAAAAAACATTGTACATCTCGCACAGACTATGGTGTTTGCCAATCCAAAATTGTTTGAACCTTTGATGGATCCATAGAGATGCCATTTGAAGAGACTATGTACCCCAAAAATTCCACTTGACACTGGTCGAAACTACACTCTCCAATTTTGCATAGAGACCATACTCTCGTAACCATTGCAAAACTTGGCGAACATGTATCTCATGCTCCTCTTGAGTTTTTGAGTAGATCAAGATATCATCCAAGTAAACTATAATGAAGATATCAAGGAAGTCTCGAAAAATGTCATTCGTCATATGTTGGAGTTTCAAGAGACTCAGTCTGTACTGTGACCTCTTCAATAGTTCTTTTTCTCCAATCAATAGTTGGGTTATGTAACTCAAACCAAGGAAGACCAAGAACTAGAGAGTGCTCTGGACTACTAATGATGTTGAATGAGATGATACTAGCCAAATTACTTGGGACTACACGAATTGGTTTAGACTCTTCGACTATATCACTTGATGCTATAGGGCGACCACCGATGACTCATACAGCTATTGGGTTTGGGAGCTTGTTCAAGATGATGTTTTGGGTCAATGCAAACTTGCTATCCATGAAACAAGAATTGGCTCCAGAATCTAGGAGGGCAGAGGCTAGGACTCGATGACCTGTGGATGTGCTAAGCTCGACTTGTGCAGAAAAAACTCTACTAACTTGATTTGATGAAATGGAACCACAACTAGGTACAAACTCTACATATCTAGGATGGTCCAACCAAATGGCCCCTATTTTGGCCGGACTTATTCGTTTAACACATCCTCTAATTGGCTCAACACATCAAATTTATTCTCATGGCATGGGTTATTAGGCTTAGTAGTTAAGTTATTAGAAGTGATAGTAGAACTCACGGTAGGGTTGTCATGTGCAGTTACTTGGTAAACTTGACGTCTGGGTTTATGTGGACAATTCATAGCAATATGTCCTGGAACACCACAATAGAGGCATAGGTGATGCGCCTAACGTTGTTATTTCTCAACATCTGATAAAGGCCCTCGACGTTGTGTTTACTCTATTTCCATCGAAGTGGGACCATCCCTCGTAACGGGTCTGGGAACTTGTGGCGGTGTTGCGACTATTGAAGCATACGTCTGTTCTGGTTGGCGGCGTAGCATTTGTTGACATTCAGAACATCGCTCAAATAGGTGATTATCACATCACACAGCTCAACTAATGGCCTCTGTAAGAGACTTTGGATTTTCATGGAAAGTAAGAAGAAGATCTTTGACATCATTACGCAAACCCTGACAGAATTGATCCATTAAGGTTGCCTCATCCATTCTGATTATCGGAAGACAATCCGTTTCGATCACTACTTCTGCTCCTATCAAGTAATCGGTTGGGAAAACAGGTCCCTCTAGATGCGAAGAAGAAAATGAACCAAATTGAAGACACATGGGTAATTCGACCGAGGCCGAAACCAAAATCGATGTTATAACCGATTCGGGAGACTATATCTGTAAATAGTCAGAATGTGCCCCATGAGGGCTATATCTGTAAATAACTAGAAAGTTGTATAAGTATAAATACAACTAGGGCAAACTTTATGTAGATTTGATCATTGTTATATAGTTAGAGAAGGTTGTTGCCTCTGTAGACTATAACTAATAGCAGAGAGAGAAAGAGAGAACGTGTAAGTGTGAGTAACTCTACAACCGTCAACCTGACGAAGGAGAACACATAGGTCGTTGCCATGAGATTCTCACTGTTGTATTTCCTCTCGATTATAATGATTTTGTTTCTCGGGGTTTGTGGACCCCCGTGGTTTTTCCCTTTCGGGTTTTCCACATAAAAAATTTTGTGTCTCTGTACTTGTTTTTCTGCCTCCTCATTTTTCTGTCTATGTACTATCTTTCTAGATCTTTGCAACCGAACATTCGAAGTGGAACCGGTTGTGGTCGGTCACGATCCTAACATAGTGGTATTAGAGCGATGGGCGAACACTATGGTGGAATGTTCAAGTTAACCAGCTCCAACTACTCAGTGTGGAAGTTGAAGATGTGAGATATGCTCGTATGCAAAGACCTATGGCTGCCGGTGCAATACGTTACGACAAAGCCAGACAAGATCGATGCATCAACTTGGGAAGTCATGCATCTGAAGTCTATAAGGTGTTTTATAGACATGAGTCTATAAAATAACTTTGATGAAGAGACGAGTGTCGACGTCCTCTGGAAGAAGATTGACATAATGTTCGAGAACAAGAACGTCGTGAACAGAGGCTAAGTTTTAAGAAAAATCGCGAGACTCCAATATCAAGATGATACCAGCATGGTAGAGCATATTAATGCCTTCCAAGGATTGATGAACCAAACCACCTCCCTAGAAGTACCTCTTGTCGATGAGGTATTAACACTATTGTTGTTGGGATCCCTTCTGGACAGCTGGTAAATGTTGATTGTCACATTGGGCAACATGGGACCGGAGGGAAACACATATCCCTAGAGCTTGTGTTGCGCAGGACCCAAAGGCCTTAGTCACAAAAAGTGACACGAATCGAGGAAGAGGACGAAATTGAAGTCCCCGGAAACGAGATAAGTCGGGGACAAGGTTGAAGTTGAGGGGAAGGCCCATGTACTTCTATTGTGGGAAGTCGGGGCACTTCCAAAAGAATTGCCAACACTTTCGAAAGGAGAAAGGGGGAGCTGATGGTGTAGGGCCGAAGAAAATCATAGATAGAAAGAACACCTTAGCAATCACCGCGAGTGAAGAGGAGCTAATGTTCATTAGTGAACAAAATGAGGTCAATCTCGTCGGCGAAGAATCGACATGGGTGGTCGATTTAGGTGTGTCGTTTCACCTAACCCTCGACTGCAAGTGCTTCTCATCATACAAGGCTGGAGACCATGGTCTTGTAAAAATAGGACATGAAGGAGCATGTTGAATTGTCAGCATTGGAGATGTGTGTTTGGAAACGTCGAATGGATGTCGACTGGTGCTAAAAGATGTTCGACACGTTTTGGAAGTCAGATTGAATCTGTTATCAGTCAGTCAGCTGGATGACGAAGGCTACATGGGTAGCATCCGAAATGGTGTCATGAAGTTCTGCAAGGGGAGCCTAATTGTGGATCGAGCCCGAAAAACCAACACTATATATAATGAATGCTCGATTATGCCAAGCAGAATTGAATGTGGCAGCTGACACAACGGGTGAGTTGTGGCACAAGAGATTATGCCACATTAGCCAAAAGGGAATGCAGATGCTAGCCGAAAAGGAACTCCTACCGGAGATGAAGAAAGTGCATCTAGATAAGTGTGTCAATTGCTAGGCTGACAAGCAAAACAGAACCTCCTTCTAATTGAGGCCCACGATGATGAAGAAAATACCGTTGGAACTCTTGCCTACTGACGTATGATATGTGGACACAAAGTCTCATGGTGGTTCATAGTATTTTGTGACCTTCATAGACAACTGTAGCTAGAAGTTGTGGGTTTTTGTGTTGAAGACGAAGGACCAGGTGTTAGCCGTCTTCAAAGAGTTCCAAGCGAGGGCCAAAAGAGAAACCGGTTGAAAGCTGAAAGTTGTTCAAGCCGACAATGGTGGTGAATACCGAGGGCACATCGAGGAATATTGCCGAACGCAATGAATCTGGCTCGAGTATACCATGCCGAAGACGCCAGAGCTTAATGGGATGGCCAAGAGAATGAACCGGACTGTAATGGAGAGGGTCCGAAGTATGCTTGCACATGCAAAGTTGCCGAAGACGTTCTATTTCTCAAGGTTTGTGGACCCCCATAGTTTTTCCCTTTCGAGTTTTCCACGTAAAAGATCGTGTGTCTATGTACTTGTTTTTCTGCCTCCTCATTTTTCTATCCGTGTCTTGTCTTTCTAGATCTTTGCAGCCGAACATTCAAAGTGGAATTGGTTGTGGCCAGTCACAATCCCATTTAATCGTCGTTACTACTCCCCATAGCTCTCGTTTGAGTTGTGCATATCCGCATTGCCTTTCGTTGAGAACTGTTGAGCAGCAAGCTCAACCGGATCCGGATCGGCTGAATAAGCCAGAGCCGGATCAACATCCGGAAGGATGAGCCGGATCGGTGAGCCAGTGAGCAATTGAGCTGGTGAGCTGGGGAGCCAGTTAGTTGGATCAAACAATAACCAGAAGCCAAGTAGCAGCTAGACTACTAGGTAGTTAAGGTCTTGTAGTCAATGTCAGATGCTCGTGTGAGCATTGAAGTACACCGTACTTCTGTCAGTCCGTATGGACTTGTATAAAAGTGTTCACTGAACACATACGATGTACAGAGTATTACACAGATTGAGTATTATTTTGAATTGGTTTTCTGTGTGTTCTCTCTCTTTCTCCCGCATACTGTGTATATTCAAGCTCTCCATTAAACCTGGGTATTTCCTGTGTTCCATTTTCTATTGCTTCTGCACATAATCTTTTACATGGTATCAGAGCGCGAGGGTTGAGAACCTCTGTAGCCGACCTTAGCTCAAGAAGAAAACCTGACCTTTGTAAAGAAGAGGAAAAACAAAATGGATAGAGGCATGGCTAGCTCACTTCCAACAGAGAAGCTCGACGGGGAACAACTACACGTCTTGGTCCTACAAGATGCACCAGTACCTGCTCGGGCATGGTTACTGGAGCTATGTCGACAGAGCAAATGACACAGCACCCGAATCGACACACAGAGATGTCCTGGCATGGGAGCAGTAGGCGAGCAGAGTACTATACTGCTTCGCGTCTTATGTGGGCGAACATCTCCTGAGCTATATTCGGGATGCGAAAACGCCAAAGGATGCTTGGGGAAATCTGAAGAAGATCTTCGCTGCAAGCACCACAACCAGGAAACTTCAACTCCGACAGGAGCTGAGCAATTTACGACAATGCGACTTGTCGGTGGCTGATTACACCTCGAAGATCAAAGAGATATGCAACTCCTTAGCCTCTATCGATGTAAATGTAGAGGAAGGTGAGATGGTGCAGATCTGTCTCGAGGGATTGGCGTCAAAGTTCGGAGCATTCCGAACTGTTGTGTGTACACGGGGGAATACGTTGTCATTTTTCGACTTACAGTCGATGCTCCTTGTAGAGGAGAACCACGCCGGTGTGTCAAAAGGTGCACCCACCGATACCCGGATGTTGTACACGGAGGTGTCAAGATTCGAACTCTTGACATGACCAAGTTATAATCGAGTGTTATGTGTTAACCACACATCTAACATATAATCATGTATATACTTCCTCATTGTAGGTTTTAGCTAGCATCATGTGCATAATTTCTCCCTTGTACTTGGCACATGCATGCGTACCTACTGCCTACGTGCTCTATTGTATCACATGTGTGCAACAGGTATGCATGCCACTTAGTATAAATAGTTGAGTTCACCTTGAAGGAATTCAAGGTGAACAACACCAGTCATGGACATATCAATCTAGTATTCTCACTTCACCAATCTTCTCTCCTTAATCTTCACCTCTATCTTTACACTCTTGTGTCATTCCGTCATCACTCCGTCGTAGCCTCATCATCCGTGCTTTGTCTTAGTCCGCGCTTGGTGTGTCCGTTGTCGTAGTGTAATTCGCACACTACGTGAAAAATTACATTTTTTGTCTCTCCGGATAGGGCATAGAGTACCCAGTGAGAACCGGAAGAAGGAACCGGTAAGGACCGAAACCAATAAGGAGACCCGGCAAGAGCCGGATGAAGAAGGCCGGTGAGAGTTGGTGAGAAACGGACGAAGAAATCGGTAAGGAGGTCCCGGCAAGAACCGGAAAAAGAAAACTAGCAAGCACCGGATGAAGCAGAACCAGAAAGAGCCGAATGAAGAGACATATTTGTAAATAAAAGAAAGTATAAAATATATATATATTACATGCATATAGGGCAAGATTTGAACCTTGCACCTCCATGTTAATAATGTTAAGCCTTATCATTATACTAGCGTATTATGAATTTTAAAGTTATACTAAACTTTATCCCATGTAAAATTTCTAGACATGCATGGTACAAAAAGTTATTCATGCATAGACACTCGAAAAAAAAAAAAAGATGAGATAGAAAGCTAATCATGCACATGCAGTGTGCATGAAAACTAAAAATAGGAAAAGCATGATGCTTGCATGTAATAAACTTAGACTCTTCCAACACTATATAAGGAAGAGAGAAAGATGTATAGAGGTTGTTGATTATTTTACAAGGGTTGATTAATATAATATAATCGTGGGATCCACGAGTTTTCTAACTATTTTTCTCTCTTAATTTGAGTATTCACTAATACACTATATTCGTGGGATTCACATGTTTTTCATATCTTTCTTTCTTACAATATATTTCATATTCTTAATCGCCTTAGAATTTTCTTTCCTCCTAGTCCAAAACCCCAGCGGTTCCCACCCGACTCACGCAACGATCCGAACCCGAAAGGCACGACACAAGTGGTGAACCCAACGTGAACACGGGTGGCAAGGAGATGGAAAATCAACCGAAGGCTAACAACATGATGATGATGTTCGAGCGGATGCTTCAAGAACAACGTGCGATGTCGGAGATAGCGGCGGCAGTAGAGTGGCTCGTGCAACGGATCGGGCAATTCAACGGAAAGGACGTATCACGCTATCTTCGAGACTACAAGGCGGAAATGCTACGGTGCGGGATTTCGGAAGGACTGCAAGTGGCATCCTTCAACCGGGTGGCTACCGACGGGCTTCAAGCAAGTATCCACGGGCTACGACAACAAAATCCGACGTGGGAAGCATTTGAAGACGCACTAAAGACCACGTTCGCTATCAAGGACTCCTCCAAGGCAACGTGGAGAGGATTCGAGGATTGGGTAGAAACACCGGACAAGGGGATGAAGGTCCTCGATGTGTTTTCGGCATTCGAAAGTCGGTTCGGGAGGTTGTCTGCGAGAGATCAAGCTATCCTCGCACCGGACAAAGTTATCATGTTCTTACGAGCCGTAGACGTCCGGGACCGGAAGGATCTTGGAGTGCTTCTAGAGGACACGACTACCGAGAGCGGCCTCACCGAAACATTGGAAAGCGTGCGGGATATCGTCGCGCGATACACAAAGAGGGGGCAATGGCTTGCCAACGAAGAAAGGAGGGTTTCTGAACCGATTCCGAAATCGAGATCCGGATCGGAAGACCATCAACCGCAGGTTCGGGAAGCTACAACTGAGAAAGGAATCGACGCAACTACGGTGGAGCAGTTGCTGAAGGAGATGGAGAATCTAAAAATCGCGATGGTGAAGAAGTCGGATGACCGTCCCACAAGTTCCAAGTATATGGACCGTCGATGCATATGGTGCGATAGCACCGAACATGATCGAAGGGATTGCGACGAGCACAAGGAAGCGCTACGACAGGATCTTATCTACTATGAGGGAAATCGGATTCATTCGATGGACTCTCGAAAGCCGCTCCGACCGAACTTCCAAAAAGGCGGCATGAAGAAGGTCCTAGAGGAGGAAATAGCGGCGAAGAACAATTACGCGACAACCGCGGGAATACGTGTCGGGGAGTCATCGGGAGCAAAGGTGTCTTTTTGGCCGGAAGTGCTAGAAAACACCGAGAAAACCGACTCTAACGGGATCCGAAGCACCGCAAAAGGCATCCGGGAAGCTACGGGATGGGAGTGCCCCGTCGATAAGAATAGCGTGTTTGCTTTATGCCAATTGCATGAAGTGTATGTAGATGAGAAGCGACAGCACACGAATGAGGTGGCCGGTCCATCAAAGACACCGGAAAGTTGGAACTCCAGAGGTAAGGGAAAAGAAAAGATGATTCCGGCATTCAAGCTCGCCTCGGACATCGAACAACAAACGGACTTGAAAAAGGTGTTCGAGGAGAGAATCCTCGATAGACGGGTAGATTTTTCGCTTCGAGAATTACTCGGAATAGCGAAGGAGTTCCACGATCTTCTTGTGGATCTCGTGAAGAGAAAAAGGCAAAGTACGGAGGAGAGCGCTCCAAGGGTGAATGCAAATACCGTTCTAATGAATGACACCGAATTGGAGGACGAAATACCGAATTCTCACTACACAAAGCCACACTGGGCATGCGCAACTACGGAGACTCCGGTCCGAATCGGTAACATCAAAGAACCCGTGCTAGCATTGATTGATCACGGATCGGAGATCAACTTGATGTCCAAGGATTCTACCGGAAGGGTAAGTAGCCTATTAACACGAATCATGGGTGGAAGATCCGGGCGACCACTAAAGCAACAGAAGATCTATTTGCGGCTTGTCCGGATGTGACGGTGAAGATCGGGGATGTCGAGATCGACCAAAATTTCTTCGTACAAGACGAGGTCTCACACTCCGTGATCGTCAGGAAACCTTTTATCACGGCATCACGGATGGAGACGAAGGTGCTCGATAGCGGTGCGGCTTTTGCGCGAATTCGGAGCCAAAACGGAAGGAAATTTGTCCAATTCCTAACGGTACCGACAAATCATGAAAGGAACAAGAGAGAGCTCTTGTCCCAAACAAGAATGGATTTTTAGAGCGGACTGTTGCGGAGTGGGAAAGTGATAGTCCGAGAAGCCCTGATACTCCACATAGGAAGAAAGCTCTCGATGCAAAACAAGTACGAATCGGTCTGGATGGGGCATCCACGTACACAGCTGTAACCGGAGGAATGAAGAAAGAACACCGAAAAGTGGAGGATAAGTTACGGTCGGCCTCAGTAATAGAAGAAGACAAAGAAATCATGGGAATAGTTGAAGAGGTGTTTTTATGGGAGCACACTACAACGGCTTGAAGAGCTCGCGGAAGATACAAGCCAGGGAAACCGGGTAATTCCGGTGGAGTCGGTCGAGATGTATGAGATCATTGTGAAAATGGGGCCGGATGCGCTCCGCAAAGAAGAAGCAATGGTAAGTATGAAATACAAGACCGTGGAGAAGAAAGTGAAACTGGCCGCGGGACCGTCACCCACAGATAGCGAACAAAAGAGGAAAGAAGTCTCGGGGGATCCGACACTTCAGAAGTCCATAGATATCGGACATGCCTTCACGGATGAGACCCAGAAGAAACTTTGGATCGGTGGAGGTGGGTTCCTATTAAAGAATGAAGAAGAACGATTCCGTGGGATGCTAGAGCGACATGGGAGAGCATTTGCATTTACATCGAAAGAAATAGGATGCGCTGACCCGAAGATAGTGGAGCCGATGGTGATCTTCACGATTGACCATGTGCCGTGGAACCTGAAGCCGATTCCAGTGCCACGGGCGCATATTCCGAAGATCATCGACTTGCTCAAGGAGAAGGTGGTGATGGGGATTCTAGAGCCATCAAATGCTCCGTACTCAAATCGATGGTTTACGGTTCCGAAGAAGAATGGGTCACTCCGATTTATTCAAGATTTGCAACCGGTGAACAAGGTCACGATCCGGAACTCCGGAGTCAGTCCGATAGTGGACGAATTTGTGGAAGCATTTGCCGGTTGCGCAATATACTCCATCAGAGACCTATACTCCGGATATGACCAATTCCAACTAGCCATGGAGAGCCGAGACATCACTACCATGCAGACACCGATAGGATTAGTCCGGATGTGTACGCTACGACAAGGCGCGACGAACTCAGTCGCACTTATGATGAATGCGATGAACAAGGTGCTTCGGGATTGCATACCGGAGATAACGATGCCATTCCTAGATGACATTCCGATGAAAGGGTGTGCGGTGGAAGAAAAAAATGAAGTTATGGATGAACGGGGATGCCGAAGGTTTGTAGTCAATCATATCCGTGATTGTGAGAAAGTGTTACGGAAGTTAGAAGATGTGCATCTAACACTTTCCGGAGAGAAATCGGCATTCGGACAAGAAGAAATATTGGTAGTCGAACATCTATGTGGGCCCTACGGACGAAGACCGTCACCAACCAAGATCGATGCGATTCAAGCTATGAAAGAAGTATGCGAGTCACAATCCGAAGTTTGAAGGTTTCTTGGAGCATGTGCATTCTACCACATATGGATTCCGCATTATGCACATATAGCGGACCCACTCTATCACTTTTTGCGAAATGGTAAGAAGTTTGAATGGAAACCGGAGCATACCAAAGCCGTGAAGAAGCTCAAGAAATCACTACGGAGGGCAGAAGCACTAAAGAAGCCAAACTATGACCAACCGATCATAGTAACGGTTGACACAAGTCCAACCGGAATCGGATGGGTCATCAATCAAGCCGATCCGGAAGGTTCGCGATATCCGATCCGATTCGGAGCAAAGGTTCTCAATGAAAGGCAACGTGGATATGCACAAGTTAAAAGAGAATTATGTGGAGTCGTGTCGGCAATCAAATCGGATCGAGATTATTTGATCGGAGCCGAAGTAGTGATCGAAATAGATTGTCTTCCGATACTGGATGTGGCTATGCTAAGATGGATTGCATATGTTAAGTCACTTAATCCGGAGGTAAGACACATCTCCGAAAAAGACAACGTTGTAGCGGTTATGCTATCAAGGGCGAGGTTCGGAGATGACATAACCGAATCTGATAATGAAGAAGTTTCCGAAGACTACTTTGCTTCGGAGCACATATGCCGGGTGAACGTAATCGAAGAATTCCGGGAAGAAGAGTACGAGGGAGAAAGCTTGTTGATCGGGAAAATGCTATGAGAAATCGAGGAATCATCGAACAATAAAGAGAAGAGAGCCGAGATTCGAAGTAAAAAACGGCAAGTCCGAAAGTTCTTCTTGAAAAATGAATTTTTATGGAGGGAGTCGAAAAGACCGGGTGGCATACCACTTCGAGTAGTCGGGACAAAAGAGCAACGAAACCAGGTAATGTCCGAATTTCACGAATCTGATTGGGTTGGACATCGGGGAACATGGGCAACATTTGGGAAGATCAAACAAAAATATTGGTGGAAGAACATGTACAAAGATATAGCGGAGTTCACGGAAAGCTGCGAGAAGTGTCAAATCTACTCCGGAGTTCGACACCGAGATGAGCTACATCCAACATTCTCACAACCAATCAACTTCAAATGGATGGTCGATATTGTAGCCATGCCAACCGGGATCGGACAAAAGAAGTACTTGGTGTTAGCCCGGGAAGATCTCACAAACCCAGTAGAAGGTCGGGCGATACGGAGGAAAACGTGTTCTACGGTATGCCAATTCCTTTAGGAAGAAGTGTTTTGCAGGTACCGGTGCGTAGGACAAGTGATTGCGGATCGGGGAGAACTCGACTCTGATAAAGCTCAGGAATTCTTCACTAAGCATCGAGTTCGGTTAACACTGACAATGGCATACAATCCGGAAGCCAACGGGAAGATCGAACGAGGACATAGTCTGATTGTCAAAGCACTTGCAAAGGCATGCGATGGAAGGGTGAAGGATTGGCCGCAGATGCTTCCGTATGCACTATGGGCGGATCGGCCGACGCATAGCTCCATAACCGGTTACATGACGGCAGAACTCATGACCGGACAAGCACCGGTAATGCCAACGGAAACCGCGATCACAACATTGACAGTGTTACCGTGGAAGCAAGATATGAGCCGGGAAGAACTACTAGCGGTCCGGATACGATAACTGGAGGGAAGACCGGAAGACATAGCAGAAGCAATACGCCGACAACAAGAAGCGCGATTCCGGAATAAAAGCCGGTTCGACACAAAGCACCAACTACGACTGCGGAAGATTGAAGAAGGAGATTGGGTGATTGTCTACGACGGTAGTTTGGATCATCAACATACAACGATGCGGAAGTTCGCGAAAAGGTGGTTCGGGCCATACGAGGTTCGGAAAGTTTTCGACAACGGAACTTACCGACTATGTGAGTTGGATGGAACAATGCTACGAGTGCCTATAGCCGGGAAACGGGTGAAGATTTTCAAGAAGCGGACTGATGAAGAACCCTATGTGATCCTAAACAAGACCGACAAGAAGGAGCAATCGAACGAAGATCGCAGTGATGCGGAAAGCGAAGAAAGTGGATTAGAACTCATAGTCGACTTAAGGGGAGAATCGGAGGAAGCTTCGGATGAAGATGAATAGCAAGCATCGGGGACTTCGGCACATACCGGAGGATGTGCGGGTTAGGAGGGGGCGAGTGTCGTAGTGTAATTCGCACACTACGTGAAAAATTACATTTTTTGTCTCTCCGGATAGGGCATGGAGTACCCGGTGAGAACCGGAAGAAGGAACCGGTAAGGAGACCCGGCAAGAGCCGGATCAAGAAGGCCGGTGAGAGTCAGTGAGAAACGGACAAAGAGATCGGTAATGAGGTCCCGGCAAGAACCGGAAAAAGAAAACTAGCAAGCACCGGATGAAGCAGAACCGGAAAGAGCCGGATGAAGAAGGCCGGTGAAAGTCTCTCACCGGATGAAGAGACATATTTGTAAATAAAAGAAAGTATAAAATATATATATATTACATGCATAGGGCAAGATTCGAACCTTGCACCTCCATGTTAATAATGTTAAGCCTTATCATTATACTAGCGTATTATGAATTTTAAAGTTATACTAAACTTTATCCCATGTAAAATTTCTAGACATGCATGGTACAAAAAGTTATTCATGCATAGACACTCGAAAAAAAAAAAAAGATGAGATAGAAAGCTAATCATGCACATGCAGTGTGCATGAAAACTAAAAATAGGAAAAGCATGATGCTTGCATGTAATAAACTTAGACTCTTCCAACACTATATAAGGAAGAGAGAAAGATGTATAGAGGTTGTTGATTATTTTACAAGGGTTGATTAATATAATATAATCGTGGGATCCACGAGTTTTCTAACTATTTTTCTCTCTTAATTTGAGTACTCACTAATACACTATACTCGTGGGATTCACGAGTTTTTCATATCTTTCTTTCTTACAATATATTTCATATTCTTAATCGCCTTAGAATTTTCTTTCCTCCTAGTCCAAAACCCTAGCGGTTCCCACCCGACTCACGCAATGATCCGGAGCCGAAAGGCACGACACCGTAACAGTTTGTTCACCTTCCAACTAGAAGCATCACCCGTCTCCGTCATCGACCTTGCTTCTAGAGTTACCATCGTCACCGTACCATCATCAACATCGCTTCATTTCCTATCTTCCTCGTCATTTCTATCTCCTAGTTTCTTCTCATCATTTTCATTGCCTTTTAGTTTCTCCTCATCATTGTCTCTATTTTTTAGTTTCTTTCCCGTTCGTTTTCGTGTTCCAGTTCCCGGTGAGGGCTGCACAAGGCCGCTCACTCCCGTTGGTGTTGGTGTTCTAGTTCTCACTCCCGTTGGTGTTCGTGTTCCAGTTCCCAGTGAGGTCCGCACAAGGTCGCTTACTCCCGTTGGTGTTTGTGTTATAGTTCCCGGTGAGGTCCGCACAAGGCCGCTCACTCCCGTCGGTGTTCGTGTTACAGTTCCCGGTGAGGGCCGAATGGTCGCTCATGCCCGTTCATGTTCGAGTTCCCAGTGAGGGCCGCATGGTCGCTCACACCCGTTCGTGTTCCTGTTCCAAGTGAGGGTCGCACATGGCCACTCACTCTCGTTCGTGTTCCTATTCCCAGTGAGGGCCCCATGGTCGCTCATTCCCATTCGTGTTCCATTCTCCAGTGACAACCGCACATGGTCGCTCACTCCAACTATTGTTCGTGTTCTAGATCCCAGTGAGGACCAACATGGTCGCTCATGCCCATTGTTGTTCATGTTCCAGTTCCCGGTGAGGACCACACATGGTTGATTAATCCCGTTCGTGTTCGTGTTCCCGGTGAGGGCCACATGGTCGCTCACTCGTTCGTGTTCCATTGCTCGGTGAGGACAACATGGTTGCTCAAGCCCGTTGGTGTTCGTATTCCAACTCTCAGCGAGGACCGTTCCAGTTCCTGGTAAGGACCCCACATGGTCACTCATGCCCCTTGGTGTTCATGCTCCCCGTGAGGACTGCACATGGTCGCTCACACCCGTTGATATTTGTGTTCCAGTCCTACGCGAGGACCACACATGGTCGCTCATGCCCGTTGGTGTTAAATACCTCGTCTTGTGGAATGGTTACTTCTTGTCTAGGATTTACAAAGTACTTTTGAGGTGATCTAAGATTTTCATCAACAATATCCCCTTAAGCCGACAAACGATTTGGGAAGGCATCATTGGAGGGGGGATAATGTCAAGATTCGAACTCTTGACAATACCAAGTTATAATCGAGTGTTATGGGTTAACCAATCATGTATATACTTCCTCATTGTAGGTTTTAGCTAGCATCATGTGCATAATTTCTCCCTTGTACTTGGCACATGCATGCGTACTGATTGCCTACGTGCTCTATTGTATCACATGTGTGCAACAAGTATGCATGCCACTTAGTATAAATAGTTGAGTTCACCTTGAAGGAATTCAAGGTGAACAACGCCAGTCATGGACATATCAATCTAGTATTCTCACTTCACCCATCTTCTCTCCTTAATCTTCACCTCTATCTTTACGCTCTTGTGTCATTCCGTCATCGCTCCATCGTAGCCTCATCATCCGTGCTCTGTCTTAGTCCGCGCTTGGTGTGCCATGATAGGAGGCGGATCGGCCCCGTGGGCGTGGTGGACGAGACGGGTCGGCTCGCAATGGTAGCGGCTGGCAAGAGCAGGATCGAAGGCACAGAGAGCATGCCGACAACAGTTCCGGACCCTCCACAAGTAGGGGGAGTCAAGGCGGCGCTGGAGGCCGGCAAGCAAAGGCCGACACGGAATGCTCATACTATGGTAAAAAGGGCCACAGAGAAAGCGAGTGTTGGAAGAAGCGCGCCGATTCGGACAGATCGAGATCTGGCAAGGCCAGTAGAGAGAACCGGCAATACTCGCACTACGCAGAAGGATCGGGAGGATCCAAAACTGGAAAAGCCAGTAAAGGGCTAGCCTTGGTGATGAAACACAAGGCTAACTCGATGAAGAAGACCACTTCCAAATCGGAGGAAGTGTGGTACGTTGATTCCGGTGCATCAAATCACATGTCGAGCCATAGAGAGTGGTTCTCCTTCTTGGAGAGACCGGAACAACCAGGAGTTGTCGAAACCGGAGACGACACTCCACATCCTATCGTGCAAATCGGAGAAATCCCTTTGAGCCACGTCACAACGAGGGGGAAGTTGTTGAACGTATTGTTGGGAGACAGGTCCCTCCGGATGGGAAGGGAGAAGAACAGTGCCGATGAACAAACTCGTATGAGGAGGACCCGGGTACGGAGAGCCGGATGATACAGACCCGGTGAAGACCGGATGAGGAGTACCCGGCTACGGAGATCCGGATGATACAGACCCGGTGAAGACAAGATGAGGAGTACCCGGCTATGGAGAGCCGGATGGCGCAGACCCGGTATGAACCGGATGAAGAGACATATTTGTAAATATGTTTTCTGAGAGTTCATCGAGGCTATATTTGTAAATAGCCGAAAAGTCATATTAGTATAAATATGACTTAGGGCAAACTTTTAGTAGGTTGTTGTCATTTTCTGTTTTGCACGAGATTAGTGTGCGTTGTCGTGCCCTTCGGCTCCGGATCGTTGCGTGAGTCGGGTGGGAACCGCCGAGGTTTATGACTAGGAGGAAGAGGAATACAACTTAAGGCTAGTTATGAATAGTGGAAAGAGAAGTAAGATAGCAATCTCGTGAATCCCACGAGTTTAGTGTAATTAAAACAATATTTAGATTGTAAGAGCAATTAGATGGCAAAATTCGTGAATCCCACGAATGTATTAGATTGATCAATGCTTGTATATTAATCAACAACCTTATACATATTTCTCTCCTCCTTATATAAAGATGGAAGAGGCTAAGCATGGCTTCATGCTTTTCACCTAAAGTGTCCATGCACACTAAATGTGCATGTGATGCTTTGTCATTTCCTAAATATAGGGCTCATGCACGCTAGATGTGCATGAGTCACTTTTAATGTCACGTGTAAATAAAATATTCACACTCTAAAGAATACATGATTTTTACCTTTTAATAAAGGTATGTGTAAATAAAGGTCTTATACGTATTAAATCTATATTTATAAAACTAAAGATAAGTTATTACAATGGTAAAGTTGGGGTTTATCTACGTGGAGGTGCATGGTTCGAATCTTGCCCTATGCACATGATAAATTCTTTTGATATATAATTTATTTATTTATATGTATCTAAAATCGGATATATTATTTTATGGTTTTCACGTAGTGTGTGGAATATACTACGACACTCGCCCCCTCCGAACCCGCACATCCTCCGGTATGTGCTGAAGTTCTCGATTCCCCATATCCGTCTTCACCCAAAGCTTCCTCCGATTCTCCCCTTATGTCGACTATGAGTTGTAATTCACTTTCTTCGCTTCCCGCATCACCGTGGTCTTCATCCGATTGCTCCTCGTTGTCGGCCTTGGCTTGGATCACATAGGGTTTGTCGTCGGTCCGCTTCTTGAAAATCTTCACCCGCTTCCCGGCTATAGGCACTCGTAATATTGTTCCATCCAACTCGGACAGTCGGTACGTTCCGTTGTCGAAGACTTTCCGAACCTCGTATGGCCCGAACCACCTTTTCGCGAATTTCCGCATCGTTGTATGTTGATGGTCCAAACTACTGTCATAGACGATCACCCAATCTCCTTCTTCAATCCTCCTCGGTCGTAGTCGGTGCTTTGTGTCGAACCGGCTTTTGTTCCTTAATCGTGCTTCTTGTTGTCGGCGTATTGCTTCCCCTATGTCTGCCGGTCTTCCCTCTAGTTGTCGTATCTGGACCGCTAGTAGTTCTTCCCGGCTCATCTCTTCCTTCCACGGTAGCACTGTCCATGTTGCGATCGCGGTTTCTGTCGGCATTACCGGTGCTTGTCCGGTCATGAGTTCTGCCGGCATGTAACCGGTTATGGATCTATGCGTCGTCCGATCCGCCCATAGTGCATACAGAAGCATCTGCGGCCAGTCCTTCACCTTTCCATCGCATGCCTTCGCAAGTGCTTTCACGATCGGACTATGTCCTCGTTCGATTTTCCCGTTGGCCTCCGGATTGTATGCCGTTGTCAACGATAACCGAACTCCGTGTTTGGCGAAGAATCCCCTAGCTTTGTCCGAGTCGAGTTCTCCCCGGTCCGCAATCACTTGTCCTACGCACCCGTACCTGCAAAATACTTCCTCCAAAAGAAATTGGCATACCGCGGAACACGTTTTCCTCTGAAGCGCTCGACCTTCTACTTGATTCGTGAGATCTTCCCGAGCTAATACCAAGTATTTCTTTTGTCCGATCCCGGTCGGCATGGCCACTATGTCAACCATCCAGTTGAAGTTGATTGTCGGTGAGAATGTCGGATGTAACTCATCTCGATGTCGAACCCCGGAGTAGACTTGACATTTCTCGCAGCTTTCCGTGAACTCCGCGACATCTTTGTACATTTTCTTCCACCAATATTTTTGCTTGATCTTCACAAATGTTGCCCATGTTCCTCGGTGTCCAGCCCAATCAGATTT
This sequence comes from Azolla caroliniana, assembly GCF_043228905.1. Taxonomy (NCBI): domain Eukaryota; kingdom Viridiplantae; phylum Streptophyta; class Polypodiopsida; order Salviniales; family Salviniaceae; genus Azolla; species Azolla caroliniana. Next base: position 31,640 of record NW_028230623.1, read on the forward strand.
GTGAAACTCGGACATTATCCGGTTTCGTTGCTCTTTTGTCCCGACTACTCGAAGTGGTATACCATCCGGTCTTTTCGGCGCCCTCCATATTATTCCGTTTTCCAAGAAGAACTTTTGGACTTGCCTCTTCTTCCTTCGGATCTCGGATCTTCTTCCTTTATCGTTTGTTGAATCCTCGGCCTCTTGTAACATCTTTCCGATCATCAAGCTTTCTCCCTCGTATTCTTCTTCCCGGAATTCTCGGATTACGTTTACTCGGCATATGTGCTCCGACGCGAAGTAGTCTTCGAAAACTTCTTCATTATCCGATTCGGTTATGTCGTCTCCGAATCGAGCCCTTGATAACATATCCGCTACCGCGTTGTCCTTCCCCGAGATGTGTCGAACCTCCGGATTAAGCGACTTGACATATGCAACCCACCTTAGCATAGCTACATCCGGTATCGTACAACACCGCATCATCCCGAGTATCGGAAGACAATCTGTCTCGATCACCACTTCGGCTCCGATCAAATAATCCCGATCCGATTTTATCGCCGACACGACTCCCCAAAGTTCTCTTTTGACTTGTGCATATCCTCGTTGCCTTTCATTGAGAACCTTTGCTCCGAATCGGATCGGATACCGCGAACCATCCGAGTCGGCTTGATTGATGACCCACCCGATACCGGTTGGACTTGTATCAACCGTTACTATGATCGGTCGGTCATAGCTCGGCTTCTTAAGTGCTTCCGCCCTCCGAAGTGTCTTCTTCAATTTCTTCATGGCTTTGGTGTGTTCCGGTTTCCATTCGAATTTCTTACCTTTCCTCAACAAGTGGTAGAGCGGGTCCGCTATATGTGCATAGTGCGTAATCCATATGTGATAGAATGCACATGCACCGAGAAACCTTTAGACTTCGGATGTTGACTCGCATACTTCCTCCATAGCTTGAATCGCATCGATCTTTGTTGGTGACGGTCTTCGGCCGTAGGGCCCACATAGATGTCCGACCACCAATATTTCTTCTTGCCCGAATGCCGATTTCTCCCCGGAAAGTGTTAGGTGCACATCTTCTAGCTTTCGCAACAATTTCTCGCAATCATGAATATGGTCGACCACGAACTTTCGGCATCCCCGATCATCCATAGTCTCATCTTTTTCTTCTACCGCGCATCCTTTCATCGGAATGTCATCGAGGAACGGCATCGTTATCTCTGGAATGCAGTCTCGAAGCACCTTGTTCATCGCGTTAATCATATGAGCAACCGAGTTTGTCGCTCCTTGTGGTAGTGTGCACATTCGGACTAATCCTATCGGTGTTCGCATGGTTGTGATGTCTCGGCTCTCCACGGCTAGTTGGAATTGGTCATACCCCGAGTATAGGTCTCCGATGGAGTATATCGCACGACCGGCAAAAGCTTCCGCAAATTCGTCCACTATCGGACCGACTCCCGAGTTCTGGATCGTGACCTTATTCACCGGTTGCAAGTCTTGGATAAATCGGAGTGACCCATTCTTCTTCGGAACCGTAAACCATCGATTTGAGTACGGAGCAGTTGATGGCTCTAGAATCCCCATCGCCACCTTCTCCTTGAGCAAGTCAATGACTTTCGGAATATGCGCTCATGGCACCGGAATTGGCTTCAGGTTACACGGTACATGGTCAATCGTGAAGATCACCATCGGCTCCACTATTCTCGGATCGACGCACCCTATCTCCCTTGATGTAAATGCAAACGCTTTGCCGTGTTGCTCCAACATCTCGCAAAACCGTTCTTCTTCTTTTTGTAATAGGAACCCACCTCCACCGATCCGAAGTTTCTTCCGGGTCTCATCCGTGAAGGCATGTCCGATATCCACGGACTTCCGAAGTGTCGGATCTCCCGAGACTTCTTTCCTCTTTTGTTCGGTATCGGCGGGTAGTGGTCCCGCGGCCGGTTTCACCTTCTTCTCCACGGTCTTGTATTTCGTACTTACCATTGCTTCTTCTTTGCGGAGCGTATCCGGCTCCATTTTCGCAATGATCTCGTACATCTCGACCGATTCCACCGGGACTACCCGGTTCCCTTGGCTTTTATCTTCCGCAAGCTCTTCAAGTCGTTGTAGCATGCTCTCATAAAACACTTCTTCGACTATCCCCACGATTTCTTCATCTTCTTTTATTATTGATGCCGACCGCAACTTATCCTCCACTTGTCGGTATCCTTTCTTCAATCCTCCGGTTACGGTCGTGTACGTAGATGCCCCATCCGGACCGATTCGTACATGTTTTGCTCCGAGAGTTTTCTTCCTGTGTGGGGTATCAGGGCTTCTCGGACTATCACTTCCCCACTCCGCAACAGTCCGCTTTAAAAATTCATTCTCACTTGGGACAAGAGTTCCCTCTTGTTCCTTTCGTGATTTGCCGGCACCGTTAGGAATTGGACGGATTTCCCACCGTTTTGGCTCCGAATTCGCGCAAAAGCCGCACCGCTATCGAGCACCTTCGTCTCCATCCGTGATGCCGTGATAAAGGGTTGGCCGAGGATGACGGAATGTGAAACCTCATCTTGCACGAAGAAATTTTGGTCGATCTCGACATCCCCGATCTTCACCGTCACATCCAGATAAGCCGCAAATAGATCTTCCGTTGCTTTGGTGGCCGCCCGAATCTTCCATCCATGGTTGGTGTTAATAGGCCACTTCCCCTTCCGGTAGAACTCCTTGGACATCAAGTTGATCTCCGATCCGTGATCAATCAATGCTAGCACGGGTTCTTTGATGTTGCCGATTCGGACCGGAGTCTCCGTAGTCGCGCGTGCCCAATGTGTCCTTGTATAGTGGGAGTTCGGAATTTCGTCCTCCACTTCGGTGTCGTTCATTAAAACGGTGTTCGCATTCACCCTTGGAGCATTTTCCTCCGTACTTTGTCTTTTTCGCTTCACGAGATCTACAAGAAGATCGTGGAACTCCTTCTTTGCTATTCCGAGTAGCTCCCGAAGCGAGAAATCTACCCGGCTATCCAAGATTCTTTCCTCGAACACTCTTTTCAAGTCGGTTTGTTGTTCTATGTCCGAGGCGAGCTTGAATGCCGGAGTCGCCTTTTCTTTTCCCTTACCTCCGGAGTTCCAGCTTTCCGGTATCTTCGATGGCCCGGCCGCATCCTCCGTGCGTCGTCGTTTCTCGTCCACATACACCTTATGCAATTGACACAGGGTGTATACGCTATTCTTGTCGACAGGGCACTCCCATACCGTAGCTTCCCGGACGCCTTCCGCGGTGCTTCGGATCTCGTTGGAGTCGGTTTTCTCGGTGTTTTCTAGAACTTCCGGCCAAAAAGACGTCTTTGCTCTCGATGACTCCCCGACACATATTCCCGCGGTTCTCGCATAGTTGCTTCTTGCCGCCAATTCCTCCTCGAGCACCTTCTTCATGCCGCCTTTCCGGAAGTTCGGTCGGAGTGGCTTCCGAGAGTCCATCGAATGAATCCGGTTTCCCTCGTAGTAGATGAGATCCCGCCGTAGCGCCTCCTTATGCTCGTCGCAATCCCTCCGATCGTGTTCGGCGCTATCGCACCATATGCACCGTCGGTCCGTATACTTGGAGCTTGTGGGGCGGTCATCCGACTTCTTCACCATCGCGATCTTCAGATTCTCCATCTCCTTCAATAGTTGCTCCACCGTAGATGCATCAATCCCCTTCTCGGTTGTAGTCTCTCGAGCCCTCGGTTGATGGTCTTCCAATCCGGTTCTCGGTTTCGGAATCGGTTTCGAAACCCTCTTTTCCTCGTTGGCAAGCCATTGCCCCCTCTTCGTGTATCGCGCGACGATATCCCGCACGCTTTCCCATGTTTCGGTGAGACCACTCTCCGTGGTCGTGTCCTCCAAGAGCACTCCGAGATCTTTCCGGTCCCGGATGTCCACGGCTCGCAAGAACATGATCACCTTGTCCGGTACGAGGATAGCTTGATCTCTCGCGAACAACCTCCCGAACCGGCTTTCGAATGCCGAAAACACATCAACGACCTTCGATCCCTTGTCCGGCGTCTCCACCCAATCTTCGAATCCCCTTCGCGTCGCCTTGGAGGAATCCTCGATAGCGAACGTCCTCTTTAGCTCTACTTCAAACGCCTCCCATGTCGGATTTTGCTGTCGTAGCCCATGGATGCTTGCTTGAAGCCCGTCGGTCGTCACCCGGTTGAAGGACGTCACTTGCAGTCCTTCCGATATTCCGCACCGTAGCATCTCCGCCTTGTAGTCCCGAAGATACCGCGACACGTCTTTCCCGTCGAATTGCCCGTTTCGTTGCACGAGCCGCTCCACTGATGCCGCTATCTCCGACATCGCGCGTTGTTCTTGTAGCATGCGCTCGAACATCATCATCATGTTGCTAGCCTCCGGTTGATTTTCCATCTCCTTGCCACCCAGTCTTCACGTCGGGTTCACCAACTATGTCGTGCCCTTCGGCTCCGGATCGTTGCGTGAGTCGGGTGGGAACCGCCGAGGTTTATGACTAGGAGGAAGAGGAATACAACTTAAGGTTAGTTAGGAATAGTGGAAAGAGAAGTAAGATAGAAATCTCGTGAATCCCACGAGTTTAGTGTAATTAAAACAATATTTAGATTATAAGAGCAATTAGATGGCAAAATTCGTGAATCCCACGAATATATTAGATTGATCAATCCTTGTATATTAATCAACAACCTTATACATATTTCTCTCCTCCTTATATAAAGATGGAAGAGGCTAAGCATGGCTTCATGCTTTTTCACCTAAAGTGTCCATGCACACTAAATGTGCATGTGATGCTTTGTCATTTCCTAAATATAGGGCTCATGCACGCTAGATGTGCATGAGTCACTTTTAATGTCACGTGTAAATAAAATATTCACACTCTAAAGAATACATGATTTTTACCTTTTAATAAAGGTATGTGTAAATAAAGGTCTTATACATATTAAATCTATATTTATAACACTAAAGATAAGTTATTACAATGGTAAAGTTGGGGTTTATCTACGTGGAGGTGCATGGTTCGAATCCTGCCCTATGCACATGATAAATTCTTTTGATATATTATTTATTTATTTATATGTATCTAAAATCGGATATATTATTTTATGGTTTTCACGTAGTGTGTGGAATATACTACGACAGCGTAACTATACAGAGAGAGAGAGAGAGAGAGAGAGAGAGAAAGAGGTTGTTGCCTCTGTTGTAACCGCCGCCTGTAGCGAAGATCTGTGAGCACGAGGTCGTTGCCTCAGTGAACTCACTGTTGTAAATTCTTACATAGTGACAGTTTGCAGCCTGTGGGCTGCTGTGGTTTTTCCCCTAGTTTGGGATTTTCCACGTAAACGTCCTGTGTACCTTTTTTTTCTCTTCTTTGTGTCGCGTCTTATTTCCCGTTTTCTGTGTATCATTCTAAGCTCGGTTGTGGCCGAGCGTTGCACATAAGGAATGTTGAGTTCTCGACAAGTGGTATCAGAGCGAAACGACACAGAAAATGGACGAATCGTTTGGCGGCATGTTTAAGCTCACCGGCTCCAACTATTCAGTGTGGAAGTCGAAGATGAGGGACATGCTCGTGGTTAAAGACCTTTGGCTGCCGGTTCAGTTCGGGGACAAGAGACCGGACAAAATCGACGCTGCGATATGGGAGGTGATGCATATGAAGACAACGGCGTACATACGGTGCTTCATCGACATGAGCCTATACAACAACTTCAATGAAGAGAGCAAGGCTCATGAGCTCTGGGAGAAGATAGGCATAATGTTTCAGAACAAAAATGTTGTCAATCAGGTGTCGGTATTCCGGAAGCTAGTAAGACTCCGGTACCAAGATGGCTCCAACATGGCGGAGCACATGAATGCCTTCCAGGGGCTGATCCACCAGGCAACTTCATTGGAAGTACCTCTCGCCGATGAGGTACTAGCGCTGCTCCTGCTCGGTTCCCTCCCGGATAGCTGGGAGACGTTGGTTGTCACTTTGGGCAACGCTGGGCCGGAAGGAAAGCGGTTATCCCTAGCAAGAGTAAAGTCGAGCTTGCTAGATGAGGAGGCGCGTCGGAAAGATAAGGATACGAGCTCCGACTCCAAAGCACTCCTTACCGAATCGGAACGCGCAAGACATAGAAACCGTAGTCCCCAGAACCGGGAGAAGTCGGGGACACGGTCAAAGTCAAGGGGGAGGCCTACTTGCTTCTATTGCGGCAAGCCGGGACACTTCCAAAAGAACTGTCGGCATTTCCGGAAAGATAAGGAGACCGACGGTACCGATTCGAAGCGGACCCCGGACCGGAACGGTAAAGACCGGAGGGGGCCGGACTGGAAGGGAACGACGGCAATCGCGGCAAGTGAAGAGGAGTTGATGCTCATCACCGAGGAGAGTGAGATAAACCTTTCCGGCGACGACATGACCTGGGTGGTAGACTCCGGAGTGTCGTTCCACCTTACCCCGGACCGGAAATGCTTCTCATCCTACTCAACCGTTGATCACGGCTGTGTCCGGATGGGGAATGAAGGGACATGCCGAATTGTCGGCATAGGAGACGTGTGGTTGTCGACACCAACCGGATGCAAGTTGCTGTTGAAGGATGTACGACACGTTCCGGAGGTTCGATTGAACCTGATATCAGTCGGTCGGCTAGATGATGAGGGCTACACGGGTAGCATCTAGAACGGTGTCATGAAGTTCAGCAAAGCGAGCTTGATTGTGGCTCGGGCCCGGAAGGTCAACACTCTGTACCTAATGAATGCCCGGTTATGTCCGGAGGAAGTGAACGTGGCATCCGACACTGCCGGTGAGCTATGGCACAAGAGGCTGTGTCACATGAGCGAGAAGGGGATGAAGAGGCTTGCAGAAGACAACCTCATTCCAATGAAGAACGTGCACTTGGAGAAGTGCACTGATTGTCTGGCCGGTAAGCAAAACCGGACCTCCTTCCGACCAAGGCCACCGATGAGACGTAATGCACCACTGGAGTTGGTGCATACGGATGTGTGTCAAGTAGACACGAAGTCACATGCCGGAGCGCAGTACTTCGTGACATTCATAGATGACCACAGCCGGAAGCTGTGGGCTACACCGCTGAAGACGAAGGATCAGGTGCTATCCGTCTTCAAAGAGCTCCACGCGAGAGTGGAAAGAGAAACCGGCCGGAAGCTGAAGGCGGTTCGAGCAGATAACGGAGGAGAATACCGGGGGCAGTTCGAGGAGTACTGATGCTCGAAGGGAATCCGGCTCGAATTTACCGTGCCGAAGACGCCGGAACTAAACGGACTGGTCGAGAGGATGAACCGGACCATAATGGGGAGGGTCCGGAGTATGCTAGCGCATGCAAAACTACCCAAGAAGTTTTGGGCTGAGGCACTGTCGACGGCGACATATGTGATAAACAGATCACCCTCAGTACCCTTGGACGGAGACACGCCATAGAGAGTGTGGACCGGTAAGGAAGTATCCTACCGGCATCTGAAGGTATTCGGGTGTCTCGCGTACGTGCATGTAGCTAAGGATCGGAGAGGAAAGTTAAATCCAAAGACCCGGCCATGCATATTCCTCGGTTACGGTGACGATGAGTTCGGCTACTGAGTGTGGGACCCGGTCGACAAGAAGGTATTTTGGAGTTGAGATATTATCTTCATGGAGACTAAGACGCTCGCCGACTGGGAGTCGGAGAAGAAGATAATGAACTCCGAGTCGACCGGTAAGGATCGACTCTACGATGAGCAGTCCCAACCGGCAAGAGACCGGTTAGCACTCGAGGAACCAGACGGTTACGGTGAGGATACCGAACAGGCTGAAGAAGAAGTAGAGGAAGCTGAAACTGGAACCGGCCAAGACCCTGAATCGGATTCGGATGAAGAGCAGATGGATGAGCCGGTCACCGAAGCCCAAAGACGGAGATATCCTCTCAGAGAGAGAAGGCCCCCCCAGAGATTTCCGGATGCAGAGCATGTTCTGCTGACTGATGAGGGGGAGCCCGAAAGCTTCGAAGAAGCGAAGGAAGACACCCACAGCCGAAAATGGTTAAGTGCCATGCAGGATGAGATGGATTCCCTGCATGAGAACCATACGTACGAATTGGTGGAGTTGCCGAAAGGAAAGCAGGCACTCCGAAACAAGTGGGTGTACAAGTTGAAACCGGGAGATACCAGCAACCCCCCGAGATACAAAGCCAGGATCGTGGTGAAGGGGTTCCAGCAGAAGAAGGGCGTGAACTTCGACGAGATATTTGCCCCAGTAGTAAAGATGACCTCCATCCGGACGGTGCTGAGTATAGCAGCAAGCATGGACCTCGAGGTAGAGCAGCTGGACGTGAAGACGGCATTCCTTCACGGTGACCTCGAAGAGGAGATCTACATGCAGCAACCGGAAGGATTCGTGGAGAAAGGGAAGGAGCACCTGGTATGCCGGTTGAAGAAGAGCCTGTACGGACTGAAGCAGGCTCCCCGGCAATGGTACCGGAAGTTTGATTCCTTCATGGCCGATCAAGGGTACCACAAGACACAGGCCGATCACTGTGTGTTTGTGAAGAAGTTCGAAGGAGGCGACTTCCTAATACTCCTTCTGTATGTGGATGACATGTTGATCGTCGGACGTGACCAAGTCAAAATACGGATGCTGAAGAAGGCTCTCAACCGGACCTTCTCAATGAAAGACTTGGGTCCGGCAAGACAGATGTTGGGGATGCACATCATCCGGAACCGGTCAGAGAAGCAATTATGGCTGTCACAGGAGAAGTATGTGACAAAGGTGCTTCACCGGTTCAACATGTCAGAAGCGAAACCGGTCGGATCGACACTTCCGGCAAACTGCAGGCTATCCGGCAAGCAAAGCCCGAAGAAGAAAGCAGAGAAGACGGATATGATGAAGATTCCATATGCCTCTGCCATCGGGAGCTTGATGTACGCAATGGTTTGTACTCGACCGGATATAGGATACGCAGTTGGAGTGGTGAGCCGGTTCATGAGTAATCGCAGCAAGGAGCACTGGAACGCGGTCAAATGGATACTCCGGTATTTGAAGGGCACTTCAAATATGTGTCTCCGATTCGGCTCCGGAAAACCTCAACTGGACGATTTCACCGATTCGGACATGTCGATTGATGTGGATACCAGCCGGTCTACATCCGGGTATGTGATGACATATGCAGGGGGAGCTGTTTCGTGGCAGTCGAGGCTGCAGAAGACAGTTGCATTGTCAACCACAGAGGCGGAGTACATGGCAGTTGTGGAAGCCGGCAAGGAAATATTATGGATGAAGGACTTCATCGGAGAGCTCGGTATCCGACAAGATGAATACCGACTCTATTGCGACAGTCAAAGTGTCATCCACCTTGCTAAGAATGCGGCCTACCATTCCCGGACGAAACATATCCAGCGGAGGTACCACTGGATCCGTGAAAGAGTAGATGACCAGGAGTTCGCGCTGATGAAGATCCACACGGTCGAGAACGGGTCAGATATGCTGACCAAAGTGTTGATACCCGACAAGCTGGATGCATGCCGGAAGAGAATCGGACTGGTAAGACACCCCATGCCGGAGTGAAGGGGGAGTTTGTTGGGAGATAGGTTCCTCCGGATGGGAAGGGAGAAGAACAGTGCCGATGAACAGTGCCGAAACCGTATGAGGACCCGGCTACGGAGAGCCGAATGATACAGACCCGATGAAGACCGGATGAGGAGTACCCGGCTACGGAGAGCCAGATGATACAGACCCGGTGAAGACCGGATGAGGAGTACCCGGCTACGGAGAGCCGGATGGCGCAGACCCGGTATGAACCGGATGAAGAGACATATTTGTAAATATGTTTTCTGAGAGTTCATCGAGGCTATATTTGTAAACAGCCGAAAAGTCATATTAGTATAAATATGACTTAGGGCAAACTTTTAGTAGGTTGTTGTCATTTTCTGTTGTGCACGAGATCAGTGTGCATAACTGTACAGAGAGAGAGAGAGAGAGAGAGAGAAAGAGGTTGTTGCCTCTGTTGTAACCGCCGCCTGTAGCGAAGATCTGTGAGCACGAGGTCGTTGCCTCAGTGAACTCACTGTTGTACATTCTTACATAGTGACAGTTTGCAGCCAGTGGGCTGCCGTGGTTTTTCCCCTAGTTTGGGGTTTTCCACGTAAACCTCCTGTGTACCTTTTTTTTTCTCTTCTTTGTGTCACGTCTTATTTCCCATTTTCTGTGTATCATTCTAAGCTCGGTTGTGGCCGAGCGTTGCACATAAGGAACGTTGAGTTCTCGACACGTATTACACGTTCCGACCATCACGAAGAACCTAGTGTCGGTTGGACAGATTGTAGACCAAGGAATGCATGTGCGGTTTACGCACCTCGGGTGCTTCATCGAGGAAGAGGGCCAAATCATTGCACAAGGGCATAGAGACGGAAGGATGTTCATCCTCGACACCAATGACATCGGCACCGCTTTGTTCGCCAAAGGACAGAAGGTTGAATCAGACATCGTCCTGTGGCACAAGAGGATCAACCGCATCAATTACCAGAGGCTTCAAGACCTACAGACGAAACAAGTTGTTTTCGGTTTGCCGAAGTTCAGTGGCCAGAAGGCCCAAATATGTGAAGCATGCCAGCTAGGGAAGCAACCCCGGCTTCCATTCCCCACCGAACGAAATCGTAGCCATAACAAGCTCAACCTTATTCATTCGGATGTATGGGGACCGGCACAGAACGTTAGTCTTGGCGGGAGTCGGTATTTCGTCTCCTTCATAGACGACTACAGTCGGCACACATGGATCTACCTCATTGAGCGGAAGAGCGAAGTCTTCGAGTGTTTCCGGAACCTGCAAAACCTGGTTAAACGGGAAACGGAGAGGAAGATCAAGTGCATGCGGTTGGATGGCGAAAAAGAATATTTTTCCAGCCAATTCAACAGTTATCTGTAGCAAATAGGAATTCAGAGAGAGTTTAGTTGCAGATACACACCAGAGCAAAACAGTGTGGCCGAAAGGAAGAACCAGTCGATTGTCGATACGGCAAGGGCAATGCTGGAGGAGAAGAGCATGCCCCATTTCTACTGGGCAGAGGCGGTCCGGACGGCCGTCTACATCCAAAACCGGATCAGTGACAAGGTGTCTGCGCATGAGCTATATTTTGGGCGCAAACCAAATCTGAGACACCTTCGGATATTCGGTAGCATTGCATATGTCATGTGCCGGATGAGAAGCGGAGGAAGTTGGATGCAAAGTTGGAGAAATGCATCCTAATCAATTACTCGCATGAGCAAAAGGGGTATAAGTGTTATAACCCCCAGACAAAGCAGGTCCGAGTTAGTTGGGATGTTCAGTTTGACGAGACGGCAACATGGTATGCCTTACCAGCTCCGACTTCCAACCCCGACCCTATACCGGAGGATGAGGCTAGTGAGCCTGAACCGTTCCAGATAGAAGATGAAGACCTCGGCACTCTAGAAGAGAGTCTGATCTCATTTCGGTTAAATGGACCGAATGAGCGGCTAAGTCAGGATGACCACTCAGATGAGGAACCGGCGAGTAATGGAGACTTTGTTGTGCTCTCCCCGCGCAAGGAACCAAGGAGACGGTTAATGCACAAAGAGAAGGGGAAGAAGAAGATGTCGGAATATGAAACCGGCAACGTTGAGTCAGATCGGGGCGAATCCGACTCCGGAAAGGATGAAAGTGGATCTTCGAGAATGAAGTCCGAACCGGCCAAGAAGGGCCTCAAACCGGGTACCGATAGATTACGCCGGTCTTCCCATCAAAAGAACCCCGTAAAGCGGTACGGGTACAATGAGTACATGGCGCATCACTATGCATACATGACCAAGGTGGCGGAAGTGCGTGAGCCGGAGAGCTACACAGAAGCGGCAAAGGACGCACATTGGCGTGCCGCTATGGAGGAGGAAATGCGGGCACTTGATGCCCACGACACATGGGACCTAGTTGACCCTCCCTGACAATGTAAACCGATCGGATGTAAGTGGGTGTACAAGGTAAAGTACAATGCCGATGGTTCAATACTTTCACACATAGTGCGGAATCCATATGCAATAGAATGCACATGCCCCAACAAACCTGTGGACTTCGGATTGCAACTCACATGTTTCTTTCATGACTTGAATCGCATCGATCTTGGCTGGTGACGGTCTTCGACCCTAGGGCCCACATAGATGTCCAACTACTAGTATCTCTTCTTGTCCGAATGCTGATTTTTCTCTATCATCTCGAATTTGTTGGAGAGGAGGGATTTCACCTTGTTGATGTCGACTAAACTTTCTCCTCCAATGACCAGATCATCCACGTATAGGATGATGACAATCGAGCTTCTAGAGTCATTTCGTACGTAGGGGGAGTTGTCGGATTTCGACATTCGAAAGTCAATTTGATGAAGATAATGCGTAATCTTTGAATGCCAAGCACACGGTGCTTGTTTGAGGCCGTAGAGTGGCTTCTTGAGTCAGCAAACAGCTTTTGGATCAGTACGCGATTCAAAGTCGGGTGGTTGTCCCATGTATACCTCCTCTTCTAATTTGCCTTGAAGAAAGGCGTTCGTTACGTCCATCTGATGGAGGTGCCACCCTTTCGCCACTGCGAGTGCACTTACGGTCCGCACAGTCGTCATCTTTGCCACTTGGGCAAATGTCTCTTTGTAGTCAACTCCATGTGTTTGTGCATATCCTTTCGCTACGAGTCGAGCTTTGTAGCAGTTTATGGAGTCCTCGGCGTTATACTTCACCTTGTAAATCCATCTGCAACCGATCGCCTTCTTGTATGGTGAGTGGGTAATGAGATCCCATGTTTCGTTCTTGCAAAGTGCCCGCATCTCCTTGTTCATTGCCCCGACCCATCGCGGGTCCTTCACGGCTTCGGAAAAGGTTTCTGGCTCCCTTACTGTCGCTACCTTCATCATAAAGGCGTAATGGTACGCCATATAATCGTTGAAGCCAAATCGGCTTACGGGGTTCATTTCACGGGTGGATCGGCAGAGCTTCTCGTTTGCGGATACTAAGGCTTTCTTCGCTCCATTTGTCCGGATGTCAAGGCCTTCAAACTCACTATCAAGGGAGTAAGTCGATTCGTTGCCGTTGAAGTGATCGTCTTCATACTCCGGCATTTTCGCCTTCCCTTTGTCCAGCTTCGGACTTAGCCAAGATGTGCTTTGATCGCTTGGAGGCTCTTGTGGCCCACTAAGCCTTGTCGTAATCGGGCTTTCTTCAAACATGCACGTGAGCCGATCTTCAGCTTCTATCTCTATTTTGACGTATTCCGGGACGAGCGGAATCGGAGTCGAAGTTGTCTCTGGTGCGTACCAAGATGCGGACTCGTCGAAAACGATGTCTCGACTTACTCGAGATTTTCGAGTTGAGGGGTTATAGCACTTGTATCCCTTTTGCTCCAATGAGTATCCTACGAGGATACATTTCTCCGACTTTGGGTCGAGCTTTTGTCGCTTCTCGTTGGGGATGTGCACGTACGCAATGGAGCCGAATATCCGAACATGTGATAGGTCCAGCTTCTTTCCGAAAAAATTCTCGTGCGGAGTAAGTTCATGCACACCCAATGTCAAACACTGATTCAAGAGGTATACGGCCATGTTAGCCGATTCTACCCAGTACAACTTCGGCAGGTGCTTTTCGTTCATCATGGCCTGTGCTACTTTGAGGATGTGCCGATTCTTTCGTTCGGTAACTCCGTTTTGTTGTGGCGTATGTCAACACGAAAACTCTCGCCGAATTCCTTATTTCCGTAGAAAAGCCGAAAATTCGTCGAAGAAGTACTCCTTGCCTCCATCCGACCGAAGACATCATACAAGTCGGCCCGTGGCTTTCTCAACTTCATTCTTAAATTTTTGGAAGTGTTTGAACAGTTCGCTCTTTTGCCGCATGGGGTAGATCCAGGTGTGCCTAGAGAAGTCGTCGATGAAGGCCACGTAGTATTGGCATCTACCGAATGTAACCGTCTGAGCCGGACCCCATGCATCGGAATGAATTACGTCGAGTACGCCTTCATTCACGTTCCGCTCCTTCGGAAATGGGTGCCAATGTTGCTTGCCGAATTGGCAAGCGACACACACACCTTCAATCTCTTTCTCCTTGAATGTTGGTAGCCCGATGAAGACTCCTTTCGATTGCATTGTCTTGAGCTTTTGGAGGTTGATATGGCCAATCCGCTTGTGCCATGACTCTATGTCGGAATTGGCTTTCTTGCCCTTTGCGAACATGGCCAATTTCATCTCGTGCGAGTCGAGAATGAACATTTGGCCCTCTCTTCATCCGCGAATGATGAGTTAGCCCTCTTTTTCGATGAAGCAACCGCCTTGATTAAATCGTACTTGCATCCCTTTCTCAACAATTTGGCCAACGGAGACCAAATTCTTCGTAATGGTTGGTACATGCAAGACATTCTTAATAAAAGTTTGGTTACCTTCTTTGCCGAATGGGACATTGCCGATGTGTCGAATCGGATGCATAGTGTCGTCTCCGGTTTCGACATAGCCAGGTCGTTCCGGCTCTCAAAGTTCTCAGAACCATTCTTGATGAGACGCCATATGGTTTGAGGCACCGGAGTTGACGAACCATACGTCTTCCGGGCCGGAGGCACTAGTTGAAGTAGAAGCCGACATAGAATTTGCCCTATGTCTCATCACGAACATTCCACCACGATCGTCATAGTCGGAGTTGGTCGCGTAATTCGTGAGTTCTCGACTAGTGGAAGCCGATTCACGCATCTTCTTACGGCACTCATCTTCATGGTGACTGATTTTTCCGCAATATCCACATTTGACCGAGTTTTGTCGGCTTGGACCAGAATGGAAGGTCCCCCTTCTTCCAAAGGTTCCTCGATGGCCTCCATCTTGATGCCGAACTTGCGAGTTTTCTTTATAAGTCGGGCCTCGTCCGTCTCGTCCTTGACCAAATGGGCTTCTTCTTGCACGGCCGCGTCCTCTTCCTCTATCCGAATGTGAGTAAAGCATGTGGCCTTCTGAGGCGTTGCTCCTTGTTCGAACATGGTTTTTTTCGACCAACGACATGGATTAAAGATCAAAGAAGGAGGGCGCATTCTCTCGTGCTAATACAGTGCTCCTCATCACATTGAGCCGTGGTGCAAGGCCACCGAGGCATATTTGCACCATCTCATCATCGTCCACATTGACTCTTATCAAGCCGAGCAAGTCGCAAAGCTCCTTGATCTTCAAGGTGTAGCAAGTGATGGAAATATCCCTTTGTTGGATGTTGTTCAACTCTTGGTGGAGTTGAAGCTTTCTCGCGGTTGTGTTGGCGGCGAAAATCTTTCGTAGATTCTCCCACACTTCCTTTGGCGTCTCGGCTTCTCGAATGTACCCGAGCATGTGGTCGTTGAACACATGTCGCCAAGCAATACATCACTCGGCTTGCCGCTTGCTCCCATGTTGCATAATCGGTGTCTTTCAGGTCAGGTCAGTTTTCGTGTGCTCCTTTGATGTAACCCCAATAGCCTTGGCCAACAAGGTATTGGTGCATCTTGTACTCCCAAGATACAAAGTTGTTTTGATCTAGCTTCTCGCTAGAGAGAGCGCTCCCCATTTAAGTATTCATTGTCGATGAAGATTTCTTCCTTCTTTTCTTTTCCTTCTCTCTCGAATACGAGTTATGTAGTCGCACTACAATAGCGATGGACCAGTTCTTCTCGAACGTCAGCGTAGAACACAAGATAAGCGGATGGGCTAGATCAAGCTACCAAACCACTCTAATACCATGTAAAGAATCGGGTATGATTCTTGTATAGCGGAAGATATATGTGTTATGTGTATGTGTGAGAGGAAATAGAGCAAAGAAGAGAAGACACAAGATGGATAGATAGAAGGGAGATAGAATGGAAATAGAATACTCAAGAAGAAGAAGATGTATATTCACAAGGAGAATATGAAATACAAAAATGTAGCATTACAAGGAGTCACAACCATCTTAGTATGAAGTATGAGGAGGGTGCTTTATATATAGTCAGCCTCTCTATTCATTAACTAACTACAACAACCACTCTCTCTTGGGGAATGTGAAGACTCATAGTCATGGGGAATATGTAACTCACTAGTTATGTGATTCTATGACACATAGTTAATGTGTAGAGAGTAGTGGTGTGACTCTTGACCTTTGAGTAATCATAGACTCTCAAAAGGTGTGTTCACACGTTGCACTATTTTGAGCTGGATTCTCAACAGTTCGGTTTGGTTTAGGTTTCAAAAATTTTAAACGGTTCGGTTTGGACACTCTTGAACCGAACCGAACCGTTGCTGATTGTTCTTTATGTAGACAATCCATCTTCGATAGTTAGTTTGGGCTTTGCCAATGCATCTCAATTACGATCTCAATGCCAATTAGGCAGTCCTTGTCCTCCTTGACTACGAACGTTATGACACAGAGCTCTCACTTGACGTGGGCGTATCCTCGATGTTGCTCACCAAGCACCTTTGCTCTAAACTTGATGGCGTGTTGACCATCGTCTTCCCCGTCTTGGTTGATGACCCATCCAATCCCAATTGAACTCATATCTATCACGTCGTAGATGGACATCCCTTCTTTGTACATGACTTTTGTTAAAGTTGGTGCCATCACCAGCATTCCTTTTAACGTCTTCATTGCCTCTTTGTGCTCGTCTTCCCATTTTTTAATTTTTGTCCCTTCTTAAGTAGCTCGTACAAAGGCTCAACTATCTACACATAGTGTGGGGTCCAAATATGGTAGAAGGCAAAGGCACCAAGAAACCGCCTCACTTCTGTCTATGATTTTCATTCTTCCTTCATGTGTATGGTCCCTAAAAGCTTCCTACCATGAGAATCTCTAATTGACCAAATGTTGTTGACTTGTTGCTCGAGAAAGTTGGACGTGCATCATCTAGTGTCTGCATAACCTTGTCATAGTCGGCGATCTAATCTACCACAAAGCGCATGCACCCATCCTCATCCAAAATCTCATTTTTATCCACTTTAGAACACCCCTTGCTCAATGTGCCCTTGTGTAGTGGTTCTCCAAAGATAGTCTTCTTCAGCCTCCAACACGCCAGTTGCCCCCATGTTCACAATCATGGGCTTCGCCCCTTCTAGCTTGATCGAGTGACACTTCATTTTCATCATGTCAATGATGGCATCGTGGAACCTTTTCTTTGCAATCCCTAGGACCTCTCATAGAGTGAACTCTAGGAAGCTATTGAGGATCCTTTCTTCCATTACCCTTTTAAGGTTAGTTGTTCCCTAAATCTTAGAGCAAAGCTTGAAGGTCAGGCCAATCTTCTCCCTTCCATTCTCATTGCGTCTCAGGAACGGAATCGATCCTCCCTTCTTCGAGCATCTCGAATGTTGCATCTTTTTGAGGGCCTAGCTCCCTCATCCCTTCCTATCCTCTTTTCTTCAACTCTAGAGCTTTGTAATTCTAGTAGTTGGCTTCCATTAAGACAATCTTCTCTTCCACTAGATCTCCCCATTCGGTTGCCTTTTGGCTTGGTCTACTTCGACTCCTTTCGAAGCTTCCCCTTTGTGAGGGTGTCGAGGATGGATGGCCAAAAATCAACTTCTTTGTCATCCTGGTCTCTTGCTTCTTTCTTACTCAGATTCCTACTAATGTCGTGTAGTAGATGGCGCTTAGACATGATGCACTTCAACCTCTTCAAATTGGCTTTTTCATACCTCCTTGGCCTTGGTTTAGCCCCAATTGTTGCCTTCTTTCCATCGAATGGACTATATTGCCTACAAAGTAGAGAAAATTTCTCCCTAGAGATTCTTGAAAGTCCTTAAACTCCCTTCTTTGGTTGTCAGGTTTGTTGTGCTACATGCATCTTTGCATGAATGCCAGTTGTCGATCTTGAGGAGGATGCTCACAATCTCCTTGGGAGAAGAACCATAAGATCTTCCGATGCCTCCTTTGGACTATCCCCCTTTCATATTTGGGTTAAACATGGTGCACCACTAAACTTTGCAACTATTCCTCATACCTTATCTTAACTCTAGTTAAGCCATTCAATGGATTGACAAGGGAATCAAGGAGGAAAAAATGAATGTCATAGAAAAGAATGAATTAATGAGGGTTTGTATTTTCTGAGAGGTGATCTTGTGCGTCCACACACCTAGAGAGTTAAAGACATGAAGTTGGCAAGAAGAAAGATTATGTTGGGAGACTCCGAGACAAACAACAACTCTAAAGTATATGATATTCTCAAATATTTGAAGTGATTTGAGCTCAAATATTTAAAGTGATTTTAAACCGTTAAGTCATTAGCTGCGGTTTCGTGGTTCGGTTCAGTTCAAACCAAACCGTTGCTGACTTTTATGTGTCATCTAGGGAGAAATTTTATTTTTAAGGAATAAGATACCTCAATTAGACCAACCAAAGGGCCACCTAGACAATGATGATGCATATTTGAGGATAAACATGTAAGCAAATTTCAATGTCGTCAATGACGCTATGGTGTAGTACCTAGAATAACAAAATCGAGATTTGAAAGGGTGTGAAAACAATGGTGCTATTATTTTAAAATATTAAGTTGTGACAATGGGCAATGTAAAGGTATACTTTTAAGGATATTTTATTTACGTTTCTTGAATATGTGAAAAGATAAAGCCATATCTTTTTTTTTCAGATAAAAAAGGCATATCATTTTAGGATTTATTCAATCATGTCCAATATGTCCCAACCAATACTGGCCCACATGTTAGGTTTGAATATGACCTCAAGCAAATTATAAGCAACCTACTCATCACCACTAAGTTAGTTTACCCACCAATAATTTGCACGTGCAGTTCACTCTATCTTTTAATAGGCTTGTTTGTGTGTGTCATAGCATAAATTGTAAATGCAATGTTATGCATTAGAATGTGATCGCTTGTTTATTCGTAAACATTCTTGAGAATTGTTTCTTATTATGAATTAGCATTTAACCATCTTTGCATGGATTATTATATTATCATGTTATGTAAATGCTTGGCATTGATGTCTAGTCGATTGATTATTATAAGGTTTTGTAACCTATGGACATGTCTACCATGCAATGCCACCATCATCAATGATAGAGCATCTTTCTTTTTTCTTCATCCCAATGCAAACGTCCTGGTGTCAACAACGTCATTTGTCACTTGGATAAGTTAATACCTCTATCATGACGTCAACGAAGGAGCCCGAACAATGTGAAAAGCTTATGAATGGGAAGTGTAAATTTTTCAGGTTGTTGGCTATTCCCCACAAAGTTAGCATTAGCCAAGAAAGTTCCCCGATACCCCCCCTCCCCTACTAGACACGCAAAGTGTCTCTGGTTATTTCCTCATCCAGGGTTTCAATCAAACGAAAGGGTGGGGGGAACCATGTTGAGGTTCATATATATTGTTGAGTCATGCGCCACGTATATGGTTGATATCATTATGGAATCCACTTCAAACAACTGGCCATAGCAAAACACACACACACACATATACGCACCTAGAGAGAGTTTTGCAAGACCTCGGATATTTGACCGACACTCTTTGAACGGTCAAGGGGGGGGGTGATGTGGCCCAATTCTCAACCATGTATGTATGTATGTCTCTTTGAACCCTCTCTTTCCCAAAGTCCCCCCCGCCCCCTTCTCTTCTATGTTCATATATCTGATCTTTACTCTACACCATATCCTAAAAACACTTTCCCAACACGCACACACATAGGGTGATCTTTAGGAGTAACATCTACCTTGAAGAAATATAGGAAACCCTAAATCAGAGGGAGAGGGGTGTTCCACATACATACAGCTTATGGCCGATCATAGGAGGCAAGGAGGCAACCATCATCCTCATAGCAATGACAATAATACTACCAGGTCGATCGGTGGGCTACCCCATTTGTCCGGCATAGCCCGGAGACCAGATCATGAACCGAAACCAGAAGACAGGCCTGGCCAATTGAATAAGTTCGAACGCCCGGCTCCTCTTCCTCTTCCGCCCAATCCAGCGCGCCGGAATGCAACTAACAAATCGACACCTACTTCGGCCCGAAAGATCATAAGCACCATGGCCACTCCTAATAAATTTGAGGCCCCCGCCACGACCACCACGGCTACCAAATCTCTGATGGTCGAGGAAATTGACCCCGATGACACCATCCCCATCCGGCTCCTCGGCCACGGGAGCAGCGGCAAGGTCTACAAGGTCCAGCACAAGCAAACCGGGAAGCTCTACGCCCTCAAGATCATCCAAGAGAAGCAAGAAGCCGCGGTTTGCAAGCAAATCCTCACCGAGGTCGAGATCCTACGCCGTGCTAACAATCCGTACATCGTCCAATGCTATGGGGCCTACGAGAAAGGCGGGGAGATCTCGTTCGTCCTTGAGTACATGGACGGCGGCTCTCTAGGAAGCTTGCTCGAATCGAAGACGAAGATCTCGGAGCGCTACTTAGCCGAGATTGCTAAGCAAGTGCTGAAGGGGCTAGATTACCTCCACCGGAACCGGATCGTGCACCGCGACATCAAGCCATCTAACATATTGTTGGGCCGGAACCAAGAGGTGAAAATCGCTGACTTTGGCGTGAGCACAGTGCTCGCCAATACGCTCGCCGCGTGCAATACGTTTGTTGGCACATGCGCGTACATGAGCCCAGAGCGATTCGACCCCGATAGCCACGGGGGAAACTACAACGGGTATGCGGCCGACATTTGGGCCCTAGGGTTGAGCCTCCTCGAGTGCGCGCTCGGACGTTTCCCGTACCTCTCGCCCGGACAAAATGGCGACTGGCCGACCCTTATGTTTGCCATATGTTACAGCTCGCCCCCCACTCCCCCGGCCGATGCGTCCCCGGAGTTCCAAGATTTCATCATGCAATGCCTCCAGAAAGACCCAGCCGTACGACCCCGGGCATACACACTCTTAACACATCGGTTCATCACAAAATTCGAAGGTAAGTTTTGTGCAAAACCAACCCCCTCCTAAAACTCTCTTTTTCACACACACACATAATTCAATAATTCAATAATGTATTGGAACCATGTAATGCTAGTTGAGTTCTACATGGAAGGATTGTCGCATGTGATTTAACATATCTCATCTTGTTTTGTTGTTCTTTGTCTCCAGATCCCATTGCACCAGTTGTGGCACGTCCTGTTGTCACAAATGCTCCTAAGAAGACACGACAACCGACCGGAGGACACTTCTGGGGATCGTTTTCACGAGCCATGGGATCCATATTTACTTAATTGTTAAAAGTTTTCCTTCCGGGGGCCCCTTCTGAAATGATGCTCTCATACAAAATTCTCGGGTGAGGCGAGAACCATATATGTTTGGAGTCACCTCTGATGCACTTTGTACAACTATGAGTTTATAGTGATGAGATGGCGAGAAAAATGTCATGTATAATACTAGTTTTTCCTCAGTCGAAAGGCCTACTCTTTTAGATATGGCTCATTTTTACTTCATCTTTATGCCAATGTGTCAATTTGAAACATTTGTTAATGGAAAAGATGGAACAACATCATCATCATCATCATCATCGAAATTATGGCTTTGTAAATACACAACATATGATGACAATTTACAAAATGATTGTAGATATTCATTTGTGTTGCGCACTCAAAAGAACAATGAATTTATTTATTTATTTTTGGGGTGGAGAGTGGTACTAGTCAATTTTATAAACAATAACTTGGGTTGATCTCCCCCAACGATTGCAATACAAGCTCATCAAGCTTTGTGTGCTATGGCATTTTGACTTAACATTGTTGTTTGTAAATAGTCTCTAACTTTGTTGGGTCATGTTGCTTATGGCAAATTTTCTGAATTGCTTCAAATGTCAAGCAAATTCTTGGTGAGGTCTGACAAAGGCCGGTGAAAACTGAATAAAATTTATA
This sequence comes from Azolla caroliniana, assembly GCF_043228905.1. NCBI lineage: Eukaryota > Viridiplantae > Streptophyta > Polypodiopsida > Salviniales > Salviniaceae > Azolla > Azolla caroliniana. The sequence continues at coordinate 53,418 of NW_028230623.1, forward strand.
TCTAATATTTCCTGTATTCTTATCACATTCATGCTTTGCTCTCGTTCTCTCTCTACAGATTAACATGTACTGGAATCTATTGTGCTCAAAAAATTGCTGGAAATTTATGCATCTCTCTTTGTGCATTAACCACTTATGTTGTGCACATTAGAATTTCCATGCATTCTCTGAAGATTTGAGTGAGTAATTCTCATCTATGTCCATTGAATGCTAACATATTATATTTATTCCTTTAAGGACAACCTTTAATTATCCTATCAAAATCCAAAATTGTTACATGTTAACAATGGGCATCAATGTGTGACTATAACATCTAGTAAAATAATGGTCAATTATATTTCATGAACATTGACAAATATAAGCTACATATATTTTTCAAGATCTATTCGATACGATAAAAACATCAATAATAAACATCATGAGTATTGTATTTCCCAATGTTGAAAAGAGAAAGAAATCAAGTAGAAAAGGAGGCCACCTCAACTATGGTAAGTTGTAACATGCGTTCAGAGTTTGATTCCACACTTTCGGAATGTTAAGTGGAAAGATGTAACAATTCTCTTTGCTTTTTGTCTTTACTCTATGTATATGTTTGTCACTCTATTCCTCAATACATGTGCCATGCTTTATATACAACTTGTTTTATATATATATTAATTTAAAGGATAGAACAAACGGCTCTTGTGAAAATAGACTGGGTCATTTGTTGTCAGCATAACTAAGGCACTAAGATCCACATCTACATATCAATTTGACAAAGTATTGGTAGCCCTTTCCCTTCAATAAAACTTGTGCTATATAGGTTGACCAAACCTTGTTTGTATAAAGAAAACGATGTCTATAATACAACATGACATGGCTTGTCCTTATATAATCATAAAGAAACTATTTTGGTCCCTTCCAATAGTGGATAATGAAATATCTTGTCCCTTTTTCCTATAAGGAAAGTCTCCAAATTTCCCTCCATTTTCTCTATATTTCTCTTACTAAGTGCCACATGTATTTCAGCGTTCTTGTTATTAGTGCAAATGCCCTTGCTTGTTTCCTAACTAATTGGTAGCATATTTTTTTGTTAAAAAAATAACAAAAATGCCCTTGCTTGTTGGAGATTATAAGCATGTGTGAGACCTCTTATTGAGTGTCCTTATACACAATGCTATAGTAGTAACTAACATCTAGGCTTAGCATGATCTTACTATTTGTAATGCAATATACATAAATTGTTATATAAATCTTACCTTCCACCTGATGGACACGTTACAAAAATCAAATTTGTGATCCATAACTCTGAGAGGGGAAAGTCACATATATATGTACCTTCTGTGGACTGATTTGGTTCTTTGCCATGCAGTCTCAAATGAAGTGATTAGTTGGTTATTTACTTTTTTCGTTTATATGCTTCATTTTAACTTGAAAGACTATTTTTATTGCTAGTCACACTTCACCAATCATTGTGGACATTGGAGAATTTGACGTTTTGCTCACATGTATAGGATTGAAAGCAACAATATTTAAATGCTTCATCGATTGTAGCTTATTGTTCTTTTCTCATGCAAATGACTATGCACTCAAGCCTGGAGCTCCCTCACATTACTCCTCCTGTGAATTGGAGCTCATACCCCTACATTGATTTCCTACTATTTGCGCATTTGGCATAATCGAAGTTTGAATATGACTATTTCACCCATTCTAAGGGAGGGATATTGGTATGTTGTTCCACCCAAGTACCGCAAGGTGGTGGTTTCTAACACTTCCTAGCACTTCTTCCTTGGGTTTTAACATGAATTTGGATAATGACTCCTGTATCATATGCAATGTTGGGTAGGGTTCTTACAATGGCATACATAAAACATTTGATGATATCGGGTATGGAAACACTTAGCATTTGTTCCTACGAAAGTTCGAGTTTAGTTTACATAAATAAAACGCCTGATGATAGAAGAGTATGGGAACACTTCCTAGGAAATGAAGTATAATGTGAGGCTTTGGTCCATCTGTGCAAATATTCTAGAGAAACTTTGGGATATATTTCCCTAAAATATGCTTCATTTCATCCAAATCCTTCATGTCAAAACTTTAGCTCTTGTTTAGTTTACAACCTGAATGTCATTGTTAAACTTTCCTATGATCAACTTTTCATCCACATTTACAATGAGGAGGATTAGCTATCATCAAAATACCATTTTCCATATGGATAGGGATTCTTGTTTGTAGAGGAGTCTTTCTAAAATTCATGATAGAATCAACATTTTGGTATCACAAAAGACGTGTTTGTTTCAAGCAATAATGGCTTTTCTTTAGCCTACATACCATTCCGTCTTTGCTAATTTGTTAGAATCCATTGGGTGCTCTATATACACTTCCAACTTTAAGTTAATAGGGAGAAAGGAAGTTTTCACATCTTCTCTAATATCATATCCACTTCGTTTGAATGTCAATATGGTGAAAAGGGATCATTTCATCAAATTTGTCTCCATGTAGTCACACCTTCTACTTTGATATATGGTCACACCTCGTACTTTGGAATTGGGCTTCAAATTCGAACTTCTACCTTTATATCCACAAGTACATTTTAAAGCTCTCTTGTTGTGTAGAAAAGGTAGTAGTTCCCAAGTCTACTTCTTGAGATATAAGCACAACGATAGGATAGGAAAATATGCAATTAAAATGATTGAGAAACTTATGATCATGGAAATTAAGTGTTTATATAGCAAGAATATTGTTAGACATAGCCAACACCCACAAATTGTAAGTTTATCCCCACATGTATTCTTAGAGTTTACATTTTGTGATAGCACCCCAAAATGAGTCGCACCTATTGTGCAACCAAGCGATATGCGTCAATGAGGTGTCAATGTGAGAAATCGTAGATGAGTTGGATAGAATGTATTTAGGAAAATGGAATTGACTAGTTAATTTGACTAGAAGAATATTTATTGCTGGCAAGTTAAGATGTATTTAGTCTTGAAGTGTGTGCTATTGGCTTTAAAATAAGTACTATCTAACACTAACTAGTATCTAGTGAACTACATCATATAAAAATGACAAATTGGTTGATAAAAGAAATATCCCTGTGACTATCAACTAGCTTACACATTTAATGTGACAATAAGACCAAATATAACCATATCCAATCTAAAGCTCTAACATATGCATGTGAAGGAGAACTACAATTGTGAGCTACTCCCATATGTAGCGGAAATTTTGTATTGACATATATACATAATTGTGAGTGTGACTCTATGCCTATCCAGTTGATTCTCAATATTTCTAACATGTTTCACAATTGAGAGGTTGATCTAGATTAAGACTATACCTATAGTCATTGTCT